>NC_046162.1:50932510-51092510 GCF_011064425.1 Rattus rattus
CAGGAGATCTGACATCCTCTTCTGGCTTCCTTGGGTACCAGACATGTACATGGTTCACAGATCTACATGTAGCCAAACATCTATACACATAAAATAATAAAATAAATAAAGGTGATACTTTATAACTTCTCAAAAGGTGGAATAGCTTGATACTACCATTGTTCTCGGTTACCTGCCAGAAGCATCTATGTGGTTAGACCACACTGCTGAAGTTCAGGACATGGAGAAATCAATTTAGAACTGTCCTGGGATCTTTCTCCTAGCTAGCTGGTTTTCAGAGGTCTGGAAGGTGCTTTGTAGGCCGCTAGGGAGAAAACCGGTCTCTCTCAGCACTGAACTCTGAAAGTTCTAACACCAACCCACCAGGCAAGATGTGCCCACTGGTGTAATGCTGACATTCAGGTTACCGGAGTAACCAACTGCTTTCGGTTTGAATTTGAGGCCTGCTCCACCTCAAATGCCCTCCCTCCACTGATGGGAATTCAGACCTGGAGCTGTAAACCTGGTTAAAAGTCCATGGCTTGGGAGGTTGTGCACCGGAAAGTCAAACCTTCTGTGGTTGTTTTGCTAAATGGACAGGTAACCAAACTGATGTCTAAAGACGTCTGTTTATCCACATAGGTTAATGTGGTCCTCAGCTTTGGCCAGAGAAGCTGCTTTCCCCAGCGGAAAGCAAGGAATCACAACTGGTCAGAGTGCTGAGAATAATTAACTGTGGAGTGTTCCGCCTCAAATGAGATGTTTATATTAGTTGTACTTCCTTGCCCCATCCTGAGGGTCAGGGAACACTGGAACAAAAGGCTATAAAAGCCCGAGTGTGGAGCAGTGCTGTGCAATGCTCTATTTAGACCACAGTCGTGACCTCGCACACTCACTGATGCTCTGGTTACTGGCCATAGGACCTGGGTGAGATAAGGCCAACCAGACCAGTCAACGTTCTGGCAGGCAGCACACATCCGGCTCCGTGAATTACGTGAATTACGATAAAGGAAAAACAAAGGAGAGGACAGGAAGATGGGAGGGGATACCAGGAAGGGAGGGGATGTCCTGGGAGAGTGGGAGGGAAAACAAGGGCGAGTAGGACTCAGATACAGTGTAAACATGCGTGAAATTATCAAAGAAGAAAGACAAAATTTTTAAGAAAAAAAAAGAAGCGGAGAGAAAACCAGATGCTTGACCGTGACCTTTGGCCCGCCCACTTCTATGTGCATGTGCACATATATGAACATACACACACCACGCAAACACAAAACACCAGCCTGGGAGAGCTTGTGTTTTCTTCAGCTGTCAAGGAAAACGAGACTTCGCAAGTGGCTGCCAACAGAACCACTACTCCCTGGGAGTTCATTGCTATTGAACGAACTGTGATTCAAATGAATTCTGATTGTGAAAAAACCCAGATGTGTCTGTTTTCTGGCAGAACACGTGAACAGCAGTGGCTCACATATGAGATCCTAGCAGCCTGGAGGCTGGGGTGAGCTGTGAATTTGAGGTTAGGTCACGCTGCGTAGTAAACCAAACCAACTGGGGCTTCACAAAAACCTGTCTCAAAGAAACTGAACAAAAAAACAAAAACCAGGGCTGGAGCAATGGCTCAGGGCTTAAGCATCCTGACTGCTTTTCCAGAAAACCTGGGTTTGATTCCCAGCACCCAGATGGTGGCTCTTGACCACTTCCAGGGGATCTGCCCTCTTCTGGCCTCCAGGGCACCAAGCACTCACAAAATACTGGCACAGATAAAAATAAAATAATAAAAAAATAAAATAAAAGCAAAAACACCCCACATTGAACCAAACTGAACGTTCTTCATCTTTCCAATCAGCAACCTTATAAACAACATTCCACCCAGCCCCATCCCTCGCCAATAACAAGTTTTCTCTACCTGATCATAAGATCTGGGCAGACTGACTGGTTGTGGAGAGTTGGAGAGGGGAGATTAGTGGGGTTTATTGCAATTGTGGTTGTTTGTTTGTTTGTTTGTTTTGAGACAGGTTTTTTGTAGCCCAGGCTACCCTCCAACACTGTAGCCGAGGATGTCCTTAAACTGATCCTCTTGCCTTCATCTTCCAAGTGCTAGGTTTACAGGCCAAACATCATGGAGAGTCATGTGTTGCAGATCTGTTGTGCTATCTTTTGCTCTTTTAATAACCGTTTGGGACCAGGCATGATGGCACCCGCCCTTGATCTCAGCATTTGGGATGCAGAGGCAGGTGGACCTCTGTGAGTTTGAGATTTACATAGTGAAGTCTAGGTGAACCAAGGCTACATAGTAAGACCCTGTCTTAGAAAAAAAAAGACAAAACAAAACAAAACCCAAGCAGCACAACAAACAAACAATTAAAAAATGTATTTTGTTGCCTGCCTCTGAGTCTGATCTAACATCCTTTAAACTTTCCAGAAAAATCTTTGAAATGAATTCAGACCACTCCTACCTCTCATTACCCCAGAAGTTAAGAAAAATCTCTGAAACCCATAGCTGTTCCCAGTCCTGTGCTGTAACCTGCTGTTCCCACTAATGCCTGTGGCGATGCCCTAATTTATAATTTCCACTTACTCAGTGTCTGCACTTTGCTGTAACCCCCATCACGCCCCTTCAAAGGATGTGCCAAAAGCCTTAAACCTTTATTTATGACCTTCTGTTTGGTAACATATATTTGGTTTATTTTTGAGATAGTATTCTATAGCTTGATATATAACTGAGACTGGCCCTGAACTCACAGAGACACTCCTGCCTCTGCCTCAGAGGTATGCACCACCCCCCTCAGCAAAATGTTATTCCAAGCAACCCCGAATCCATGCTCCCAGGCCATGGTAACTCGAGTTTGGCTCAGAATAAACTCTCTCTTATTCCCCATGAGGTAAGAGCTGAGCTTTTATATAAACGGGTTCTAAGATTTTTACTATGCCAGGTTCTTTTTAACTTTTTTTTTTCGGAGCTGGGGACCGAACCCAGGGCCTTGTGCTTGCTAGGCAAGTACTCTACCACTGAGCTAAATCCCCAACCCCTCAGGTTCTTTTTAAAAACAGGCTAATTCACTTTCGTTTTTTCCCTCATATAAAAATCCCGCGTTGTTGCAGGATATTTGATCACACTGTGAACCCCGAGATTGTTTATTTACTGAAGAAAAAAAAACAACTTTCTGGCTGTGGTGTGGCTTGGCCCCTAGCACACTCTTTAATCCCTCTGGCTGGAATGCAGACACACCCTTAGTCCACCATTAATCCCAAACAATGAGGGTAAAGTTAGTTTGTAGATGAAAGCAGCCCTGTTTGAAAGTGATGTCTAACTGAGCAGCAAATAAAGTTAGACATCAAATTAGAGAAAGATTTGGCAGAATAGGATCTGCCCGGCTCTCAGGGGAAGAGGGGAAAGGGAGCTACTTGAGGGGCAGTGCAGAGAGGTGGGGGAAGGGAGAAAGGAGGTAGATTTACTGGGACAGTTATAGAGAGACAGGTTGCAGAGAAAGTACAAGCTAGACACAGGTGAAGACAGAACAAGCCAGAGAACGAGAAGGACCCAGATGATTAGAACACATTGTCAGAGTTAGTTTGAGGCCAAGCAGAGCAATTCAGAGAGGCCAAGAGAGGCCAGATTGAATCAGTTAGAGGAGAGAGGAGTTTTGAACTATAACAGCGGAGTTGAACAAGCCAGCCAGAGATCAGAAAGAACAAGACGCTTATTCAGCAGTAAGTCTCATACTCTAAAAGCATTCTAGGTCTAGATAAGATTGTATGGAGGCTAGAGTCACTTCCAGGACTAGGCCTAGGTTAGCAATCTGAGGTAGTAAACCTCAGAGACAACAATTACATCAGGTGAATAAAAGTTACATATAGGGCTGGAGAGATGGCTCAGTGGTTAAGAGCACTGACTGCTCTTCCAGAGGTCCTGAGTTCAATTCCCAGCAACTACATGGTGGCTCACAACCAACTGTAATGAGATCTGATGCCCTCTTCTGGTGTGTCTGAAGACAGCTACAGTGTATCTATATATAATAAATAAATAAATCTTTTTTAAAAAAAGTTACATATATACTATATGGGCCCGGTGCTGGTGGCACATGCCTTTAATCCCAGCACTGGGGAGCAGAGGCAGGTGGGTCTCTGTGAGTTCAAGGCCAGCCTGAACTCAAATCAAGTTCTAGAATAGCCGGGGCTACACAGAAGAATCCTGCTTTGGAAAACAAAACAAAAAATCCTATGTAGTGTCCATAGCTAGAGCCTGGGTCCTCTGCACAGAGGCTCTGGTGTGGGTTTTCACATCATGGTTGGCTATTTCCTAAGAGGGAGACTTAGTGAACAGAGTATTTTCCCAGAGGTCAGGGGTCAAATAGCTGTAGGTTTCAGAGATGCATCAAAGGTGGCCTTGGTGAAGTTACCCAGGGTAGCCCTGCATCCCTGGCTGATGTGTAGCCATCATCAACACCAGCCAGTGGGAGCAGCTTCCTAGTTGGTATCTTAGTTAGGGTTTCTATTGCTCCGGAGAGATACCCATTCTCATAAAGGAAAACATTTAATTGGGGCTGGCTTACTGTTCAGGGGTTTAGTCACTATCATCACGGCAGGAAGCATGACAGCGTCCAGGTGCTGGCCCAGTAGCAGAGCATCTGGACCCACGAGATGCAGAAAGTTACTGAGACGCACCTACTCCGACAGGAACACACCTGCTAATAGCATCACTCCTTATGAGCCCATGGGGACCATTTCCTTTCAAACCACCACAGTGGGCATGGGGGCAATGACAATGTCCATGCCTTACCTCTGAGAGCAGGGATGTGGCACACCAGCACAGAACCAGAGCAGCCTGTCACTTTTGCATGGGGCAGCATGGAGTTTGCCAATCTTGTTCCCCAAGTTGCTTCTCTACAGTGGAAAGGTTGGCAAGAAAATAGCGTGGCAGTGGCTACCTCCTTGGAGCACTTTTTTTTTTTTTTAAGATTTATTTATTTATTTATTTTATTTATGAATACACTGTAGCTGTCCTCAGGCACACCAGAAGAGGGCATCAGATCCCCATTACAGATGGTTGTGAGCCACCATGTGGTTGCTGGGAACTGAACTCAGGACCTCTGGAAAAGCAGTCAGTGCTCTTAACGTCTCAGCCATCTTTCAAGCCCCTAGAAGCTCATTCTCAAGGGATGAAACCTGGAAAAAGTCCAAAACCTCAGATTCCTGGATGGTCAGGAATCTCCTCCAGGGATTCGATCTTCGTGTCCTTAACCAGGAACCTTGACTGGTGAGGGGGTCCAGCCCTTAACCTTTCATACAGTATCTGTCCTTTCATGCCTGCTTTACTTCAGCTAGCATTTCTTCAAGGTTTTCCTGCACTTTAGAAAGTGTCAGAATGTCCTCTCCTTTCTTTTCTTTCTTATTTATTTATTCATTTATTTATTTGAGACAGGGCCTCTCTACAGAGCCCTGGCTGTCTTGGAACTATGTAGACCAGGCTGGCCTTGAACTCACAGAGATCCATCTACCTCTGCCTTCTGAGTGCTGGATTAAATGTGTACACCACTACATCCAGCCTGTCCTTTCTTTTTAAGGCTGGATAGTATTGTATATGACTAATAAAATAGCACGTGATTATTTCACCTTTTATAAGCTCCTGCCTTTGCTATTGTGAGTAACTCTGTGAGGAACCTTAGTATTCGGAGTGTAGGTCTGAGCCACTATTCTTGGCTTCATCTAAACTGTTTTGTTTTTTTTTAAATTTCTCTTTATTGTGTGTGTCATTTGATTTGTATGTGAGTATAGCCATTTGTACTCATGTGATAGTCAGAGGACCATTTCCAGGTGGTTCTCACTCTCCGCTTTATTGAGTTCCTAATTGCCCTAATTGCAGACTTGTGCCTGAGGTACTAGCCTGTACAGCTCTGGGCTAGGTTAGCTGGTGGAAACTCTGTTCTGGCACTGGGATCCCACTCCAGGCCAGCTGGCTGAGCTTCTGGGAGAATCTCCTTCCTTCACCTTCTCTCTTGCCTTAGGAGTGCTGTGGTTACTGATATATGCCACCACCTCTTACCCTCTCCCCTAAACCCCAACCCCTTTGGATTTTTGAAGACAAGATTTCTCTGTGTAGCTCGTGTTGACCTGGAGCTCACTCTGTAGACTAGGCTGGCTTTGAACTCGGAGATCTGCCTGCCGCTGTCTCCCCAGTGTTAGGATTAAAGGTGTGTGCCCCCACCTGCCTGGTCTGCATCTTACTTTTTCCGTGTGGTTTCCTGGATGGTCCCTGGTCTAACATCAGGCTTTGCCCAGGAAGTGGGTTTTTTTAATGTTTAGAGCTATCTTTTTTACCTCATCAGAAATTTTATTTGAGATATGGCAAGTTTCAGGCTGGCTAAGTATACACAGAGAACACTGTCTCAAAGCTTACTGTGTAGGCCAGCCTGCATCTGCCTGAGTTGGGTCTTTTTGATTTTGGTTTTCTGAGACAGGATTTCTCAGTGTAACCAGCCTTCCCTGACTGTCCAGAACTTTGTAGACCAGGCTGACTTTGAACTCACAAAGATTCTCCTTTCCCTTTCTACTGCTGGGATTAAAGACATGAGCCTCCATGCTCTGCCCATTTGAATGATTTTAATACCTTGGCTTCATCTCTATTTAATCTGAGTGTTTATTTTTTAAAAAAGGTTTATTTATTTCATGGATGTGAGTACACTCTCACTTTCTTCAGACACACCAGAAGAGGGCATCAGATCCCATTACAGATGGTTGTAAGCCACCATGTGGTTGCTGGGAATTGAACTCAGGACCTCTGGAAGAGCAGTCAGCGCTCTTAACCACTGAGCCATCTCTCAAGTAAATTCTACTTCTTAGTGGGTCTTTTGTTACCAATAGGTTTGTCCCTAGAGAAATATAAATGCCTACCCCTCTCCTTTTAAGGTTCTAATCCTTCTTGGATTGGGTTCCTTCAAAGTCTGCATTAGAGGACCAATAACTTTATTGAACTGTCTTACAAGCAAGGATGAGGGGGTGCTTGTGGAAAGATGAGTGACTCCCCCTCAAAGTTATCAGGATACAGAGTCTCCACTCAACTTGCACAGAGCTCCTACCAGTTAACCGACAGTCTGGCACCTCAGACACATGACTGCAATTCAAGCAAGATTCCACATAAATGGAGGAGTGGGTGGAATCTAAGTGGGGATCTTATGACTCTCTACACCCATCCCTTCTCTTTGGCAAACTCCAGAGTCTCATGTCAAAAAGTCTGATCTGATGAAGGTGGTGCCTCTTTACTCAGAAGGCTGCGCCCTGCAGCACCCTCTACTAATACCTTTGTCGTCGTTGTCATTGTTGTTGTTGTCATTGTCATCGTCATTGTTGTTGTTTTAACATTCCAGCTGGGTGGTGGCGGCACTTACCTTTAATCCCAACACTTGGAAAGTGGAGGCAGGAGGATCTCTATGAGTTCGACGCCAGTCTGGTTTATAAATCCAGTTCCAGGACAGCAAGGGCTCCACAGAGAAACCCTGTGTCAAAAAGAACCAAAACCCAAAACAAATCCAAGTCTAAAGCCACATTCTTTTCCTTTATGCACTATGACCTGCAGATGGGATCCATTCATTTATTTATTCATTTATTTATGAGACAGGGTCTCATCGTGTGGCCCTTGCTGGCCTGAGACTCACTATGTAGACCATGCTGGCCTGGAACTCACAGAGATCTGCCTGCCTCTGCCTCTAGGAGCGAGATGACAGATATGCGCCACCACACCCAGCCTTATTTATCTACTGAAACTAAGTCTTAGAATGTACTCCAGGTTGGCCTGGAACTGGCAAGGGATTCTGCCTATATGTGCAGCCGATGTCTTAGTTCATTCTATTTTACTTATCGTTATAGTTTAGCTGTTTTTTTTTTTTTTACTATTATCATTATTAATGTTGCTGTGTGTGTATGTACGGTGCTGGGCATTGAACATAGGGCTTTCAAGATGCCAGACTAGTCCTCTATCATTTTCACTCCCCCCCGCCCTCAGTTTTTCAAGGCATGATTTCTCTGTGTAGACCAGTCTGGCCTTGAACTCAGAGACCTGCCTGAAAGGTGGGTGCCGCCATGTCCAGCTAACCTTTTATTTTGAGACAGCATCTTTCTAAATTGACTGGGCAGGCCTTGACATTTTAACCTTCATGCTTCAATCTCTCTAGAGTAGCTGGTATTATCTATACCACCAGGCCCACAACACACAATTTATAAGAATATTGGCCTCTACCTCCTTCCTTCTCCTCCTCCACCGTCCCCTTTATCATTTCAACTAATCCAGCAGACCAATTCAACTAATCAGTCAATTTCCAAGGCCAGTAGCACTATACTCATTTCACTGTGATTATAATTTTTGGACACAGGAGAGCATGTTGGTAGACTTATAATCTCAACACTTTGGAGCAGGAGGCAGGAGGATCAGGTGCTCAAGACCAACAATAGGGGTTGGAGAGATGGCTCAGTGGTTAAGAGCACTGACTGCTCTTCCAGAGGTCCTGAGTTCAATTCCCAGCAACCACATGGTGGTTCATAACCATCTGTCATGGCGATCTGATGCCCTCTTCTGGTGTGTCTGAAGACAGCAAGGGTGTACTCACATAAAATAAATAAATAAATCTTAAAAAAAAAAAAAAGAAAGAGGGTTGGGGATTTAGCTCAGTGGTAGAGCGCTTGACAAGCAAACTATTGTTACTAAGTAACAATAGTTACTTAGTAAGTTTGAAGCCAGCATGATACCTTGTCTCAAGACAATAGCAACAGTAGGAGCCCTGGAGACGGCTCAGAGGGTAAAGGTGCTTCCTGATGGCCTGAGTTTAATCCCTGGACCCACAGTGGAGGGAGGTATCGACTTCAACAAGTTGCCTTCTGATCCCCATGTGTGCATGTACAGTGTGCATGGGCTAATCACATAAAATTGGCTGTGGTGATGCAATTTTGTAATTCCACAAGACAAAAAGAAGGCAGGAGGATCACAGTTCAAGGTCATCCTCCGATTTATTTCAGGTCAGCCTGAGCTATATGAGACCCTGTCTCAAAAAAAAAAAAAATGCTACTGATGTTGACATTAACAGCCCCTTTCTCTGTCTGCCTCTTTTTCTCCTCAGGCTGGTCACAGACTCCCTGTCCTGGTTGGGATCACAGGTATTTGACACCATGCCTGCCTATGAGTCCATTTCTGAATCAGAGAAACAAGGGGAAGGGGATAAGGCTTCCCCAGACTAGCCTATAGTACAGGCAGAATGACTCATCTTCCCCCTCCCTAGAAACTCACTAGTCAGGAAGAAGAAGGGTCCTGGGGACCAGAATGTGCCCTTCATTTTGCCAGGGCAATTATTTATCCAGAAGGGGTCAATGATTTGTCCAGGGTCATCTACCAAGCTTTCCAGGCAGGGTTTGGATCCTGAACTTGGTAAACCAATCAGCACCCCTCATCCCCTGGGCCTGGCCTTCTCAAACCGCTCTATAAATTTGATTTGATGGCATCATGCCATCTCCAGGCCAGCTTTTCAAAGTCTCTCCTCTTGCTCTCCAACGGAACACAGATTCTCTCCAAAAAGCTACCAGAGAGATCTCTGGTCACTCCGGAGATCAAAGAGGGAGTAGCTTGCATTACTCCTGACCCTAGCTGAACCAGAATAAGGCAAAGGTTCACTAGGCCAACCTCCACCCTCGGCCAACTGATCCTCCCGCCTGGCTTTATTCATTCTGAGGCAAGAGGGAGGGGCGGGGGAGGGGGGGCAGCCACTCTGCCACAGCCTTTCTTCTCTTCTTGCCCAGGACCACAGATCGTTCAGGACAACGTGGAACTAGAAGGTGCCAATCTTTGGTTACCCAGGGCTCAGACCTAGAAATGAGCAGTCACCTCTTCTAGATCCTCCTTGAATTACTTACTAAATACATTCCAGAAGGCACAGCTAGAGGGTCGAGTCACAAAGTCTGGGTCCTTTGGAGCCTAGGGGAGCAACTGAGGAAATTGTGTTTTCAGGCCCCAAGCTAGGGCAGAAAGAAGGAAGGTAGAATATCACCTTATGTTGTCTACCTGGTACTCTTCTCGGAGTGTGGGGAAAGATGCCGCAGGAGACGTGAGGTTGAGCTAAAGCTGACTCTTAGCCTCTGGCCGAACTAGCTCCTCGGTCCTCCGCCCCTGAGTACAGAGAGGCTCATCCATCAGACTCGTAGGTCCTTACTGCCTCTCCTCTCCCCAGAGGCTCTCTGTTCCAGCTGGCAGGCCTCAGGGGCGCTAGGGGCCAGTTCCTTTGGCCTGTAGCTCACCACCGGGGACAATTCCCACGTGACTTAAGCGCTTCTGGGCACGTGGGACCAACCAGTCCCGGCATTGTCATCTGGCTCTATGTAGATTGTTGATTGGTTTCCCGTTTATGAAACTCCTAGGCCCTCCAAACTTAAGAGTGATGGTTGCAGGAAAACCCTATATTGTGCTGCAGAACGGGTTTTGGGAGCCCCGGTTGGGGGGAGGGAGGACGGGGCGGTACTTCGAGGGCGGGCTCGAAGGGCTGCGGTTCCCACGCAAAGGTGGCCAGGACCGAGTCGCCACTTCCCGGCCTCTTCTCGCCCCGCCCCGCCCCGCCCCGCCCCGCGGGGACCCAGTCCTCCTCACCCCATAGGCAGAGCGACCCTCCCGCCTCCCTGCCCGCTTCTTCTTCGCCCCCGCCCGTTCGCTTTCAAAGTTTACTCCGGGTTGGGACCCGCGGCGGAAGCGAACCATGGCTGTCTACCTCGGGATGCTGCGTCTCGGGAGGCTGTGTGTCGCGAGCCTGGGGGCGCGGGGGCCCCGGACGCCGCTCTCTCGACCTTGGCCGAACTTGAAGTTGCAGGGTGTCCGCGCTCTCAGGTACTCCGAGCTGCTCTCCGAAAAGAGAGGGGGCTGGGCAGTCCGGAGAAGGGAACTTGGGAGTTGTGCAGAGTTTGGCAGGGACTGACCCCACTCTGGGTGGCCCTCACACAATCTACCCTACCACCTAGGCAAAGGGAAAAGCCCGGCCTGCCTGAGGTCTGGGGCTGCTGCTGGTAGCTACAGCCTGAGTTCAACTTCTAGTTCAGAATTCTGTATGCGTCCCATGTGGTGTACAGGGCCAGGAGTGTAGGCTTTTAACAGTGCACCCGAGGAATAGAGCTCAAGACTGCTGGTACACTCTCTCAGCTGTATTCACTTCCGTGGAAAAACTTGGGGACTGTTTGGGGGTCTTCAGGGCACTGAGTATAGCAGATCCTTCCCCCCTTTGTTTCCTTTTTCCTTCCTTCCTTCCTTCCTTCCTTCCTTCCTTCCTTCCTTCCCTCCTTCCTTCCTCCCGCTTCTCCTGAGTCTCCTTCTCCTCCCCTTCTATTTTTTGAGACAGGGTTCTTTTTGTGTAGCTGTGGCTGTCCTGAAAATCGCTCTGTACACCAGGCTGCCCTTGAAATCACAGAGATCCGCCTGCCTCTGCCTTCTGAGTGCTGGGACTAAAGGCTCGCACCACCACCTCCCGGCTTCCCTGGGCCGGTTTTCATCTGTCTTCAGCGCAAGGTCTGGGGAGGGGGTTGGCAGGAGAGAGTTGACTGAATACAGATAATATGGCCAGACACTGAGGGAACTGCTGGTGATTGCTGTGGAAAGGCCAAGCTGGGAGAGCTGGCTGTGCAAACAGGTGAATGGTGGTGTCACCCGCGGGATAAACATCGCACATCCTGCTCTACCACACAGTGTGGCAAGCTACTAAGCCTGTTGTCCATGTTATGCGGGCAGGCTGGGGGTGTGGAAAGGAGTGGTGGAGGCACAGTGGAAAGAGGAATATAGCTCTGAAAACCAGGTTTAAAAGATACTGCTAAAGCCAACCGTGGTGCTGCGTACCTTCAAGACAGAGGCAGGGTCTCTGAGTTCAAGGCCAGCCTGAACTATGGAGTAAGCCAGGGCTACACAGAGAAACCCTGTGCAGCCAATAAAAAGACACCCCTGAGAAGAAGTTGGACAGGCAAGTTGGCAAGTTGGAAGATGTCTTTTTGGCTGGAACTCTGAGATTACAGCCTTCTGAAAACTAGGAAACAATCGTATGTGTGTGTGTGTGTGTGTGTGTGTGTGTGTGTGTGTGTGTGTGTGACAGAGACAGAGAGAAAATCTTGCTGAATTAGCATTCTAGCACTGATACACGTGCTCAACCCCTGTGAAGTGCTTTAACATCCCTTTTCCTCATTTCCTGAGGAGACCTAGGGGCTCATGGCTGGGTGTCCACGCATTAGTGTTTTGAGCGCAGGTGAAGGCAACTGGTAAATGTGTTTTCCTCCATCTATCTCTACCTTACTAGTTTGAGGTAGGGTCTTTGACTGAACCTGGGGCCCATTGATGCTGTTAGGATGCCTAGCCAGTGAGTTCTAGAGATCTCTCTTCTCTGTCCCCCAACCCCTAGCACTGAGAAGTTACAGGTGGCTGAGCCACTGTGCCTGCCCTTTGTGTGAGTGCAGGGGATTCGAACTCTGTCCCTTCTCACTGTACAGCAGTCCCTTTACTGATTGAGCCATCTCCCAAGCCCCAACATTCTTTTTTTTTTTTTTTTTTTTTTTTGGAGCTGGGGACCGAACCCAGGGCCTTACACTTGCTAGGCAATCGCTCTACCACTGAGCTAAATCCCCACCCCCCCCCCAACATTCTTGATCTTTGACATTTTCCTGTGTAAACAAAGCAGGTCACTTACTTGCCTCAGGCCTGTGACCTCTGAGGGTTTCAGTGTCAGGCCTCAGAGAAACTGTCCAGGAGAGACCCATTTATCAAGAGAAAAAAAAACTTCTTCCCATTCCTCTTCTGTTTACATCCTTCCTTGCTGACTTTCATCCTTCCAAACTAAGTATCTGGTTTGTCCCCTAGTCTCCCCTGCAGCAGCCTCCCTCTCAGGCATCTCAAATATTCAGCACACATCTCTGAGGACATTGACTGTGTCAAGCACCTAGGCCCATAGGACTCAGACCTGAACTGGTGGGAGGATGCAGGGAATCAAGGGGGAGCACTTGATGGTGCTCCAGGCATGGTGGTGTGGGAAGCTGATGTCCTCCACTCTCTCTGACTAGCTTACAGGCAGGCTTTGCTGCTGCCCACACCCCAGGTCCATATTTGAGTTTTCCTTATGTTTGTGAGGTCTCGGTGTGCAACCCAGGCTGACCTGCCACTTGAAGCTATCAATCTTCCTGTCTCAGCCTCTGAAGCCATGAAATTACAGGCGTGTATCGCCATGCCTGGCTCAGGTTGCTGTTTTTGCTGAACAGGAAAGAACAAGAACTTGAAGCTAGCTTGTCTTGAGATACAACCCTGGCTCCTCTACACCGACTTGATGACCAAGGGGCATGTTACCTAATCTCTGAGTGTGGTTACTTTGTTGCTAATGAATTCTTACCTGGTAGCTTTCTGTGGGTGGAGAGGCAGAAGCTATTAGCTGGTTCCGTTTGAGGAAGGGCTGACCCCATTTAGCGAAGATTTAGACTTGATCTGAGCCTTAGCAATCCCATCAAAGGGCGGTTGTATTGAACCAGCGCCCATTCCTGACTCCAACCCCAACTACTGACAACTGGGTCTCTGTACAATGGCTTCAACAGGGAGCCTGCAGCATGGGTACCTGAACCCTAAGTATTTCAGACTTTAGAAATGTCTCCCATTAGCTGGGGGGGGGGCAGCAGTAGTGGTGGTGAGGGGGTTGGCATGTGTCTTTCAGTCCATCACTCGGAAGGCAGAGGCAGATGGATCTTTGAGTTCAAGGCCAGCCTAGTCTACAGAGCAAGTTCCAGGACAGCCAGGGCTGTTACTCATTGAAAGCCTGTCTCGAAAAAAGAATAAAACCCACCACCACCACCACCACCACCAAAATAATAACAACAAAAAAAAGAAGAAAAAAAAAAGAAAGAAAGAAAGGTCTCCCACCAACAACTTCCTCATTATCTCCCTTCTCTCCTTCTCTTCTTTCTTTCTCTCCTTTTTTATTTCTTTGGTGGTACCAGGAATCAAACTCAGAATCTTGTTATGCAAATGACCCCCTCTGCTCAATTGTTGTGTAGGAAGAGTTTGTTACACTCAACTAGAAACCCCCATGTGCCTTCTCTTTGTACTCACAAAGGCACATCTGCCCGCCATTCCCTTTGGATGCCAAAAGTGGGCGTTGCACCAACGGAGTCCTGAGCTCAAACTCTTTATATGGCGGTTCTTATGTCTAAGTCATTCTTTGTAGTTTGTTTCCTTCATGGGCCGTAGGTTCGTCCCTTCAGGGAGGTTATATTGAGTGATCATAGGACTTTATGGTGTAATTACACATGGAAATTGCACAGATCTTAAATGTATTGCTAAGTGAGTTTTAATGGCTTGTTCTGCATTGCTATAACCGAACGCCAGAGAACAGAACAATTTGTAGGCTTCCCTTTGGAGTTCATTTGACTGGAAGTTCTGAAGCGTAGGAGTCCAAGGGCACAGTGCCAGCATGTGCTTGGCACTGGAGAGGGCCGTCCTGCCGGGTCATGACATGGCTCAGAGCGTCATGTGGTAAGACCTAGAAAACATGCCAGGGAGAGCTATTCCAAAGCAGAGTTAGCCCTCTATCACCTATTACTCCACAAAATCATGGATGGGTCACTCCATTCCCAAGTACAGAGGTCTCACGATCCAAAGGTTTCATTCACATTAATATGTGAATTCAGAGAGTTATTTAAACCATACACACTTAATCTCATCACTCAGTTTCCAAAGTTACTTTTTTTCCCCCTCAAGACTTTTTTCTTTCTTTCTTTTTTTTCTTTTCTTTTTCTTCGGAGCTGGGGACCGAACCCAGGGCCTTGCGCTTGCTAGGCAAGTGCTCTACCACTGAGCTAAATCCCCAACCCCAAGACTTTTTTCTTTCTCCCTCCTTTTCATCTTCTTTTCCTTCCTTTCTTTGTGGTCTTATTTATTTTATTTAATAATTTCTAAAAATTAACTTTTATGCACAGGGATATCTTTCCTTTCTGTATACCTGTGCACCGCAGGCTTGCCTGGTGTCCTCAGAGGCTAGAAGGCATCACATCCTCTGGAACTAGAATTCAAGATGGTTGTGAGCCATGGCGTGGGTGCTGGGAACTGAACCCAAGTCTTCTGGAAGAGCAGTCAGTGCTTTTAACTGTTCCAACCTCTCTTTAGCTCCTTGTTATTTTAGTTTTTGAGATGGTATCTCAATATGTTGCCCAGAGAGACCTCAGACACAGCAATCCTCCAGTCTCAACCCCCCCAATGCTGGCATCACAGTATGGGCTGCCACACCCAACTCTATCTTTTATTTCTTCCTTCTTGTTTATATGGGTTCCTTTTCTTTACTTAAATACTTGACAAGAACAGTTTAAGGGAGATTGATGTTGGCTCATGGTTTGAGGTCAAAGTCCATCATCACAGGGAAGGCCTGGTGGCAAGATGACTGGCTCTGATGACCGACCGGAGTATAAGGCATCATACGTGAGGTTGGTGTAATATGACAAGTTGTCGTATTGTGTTCACAGTCAGGAGAAAAATGAACGCCACCCTCAGAGCGTTTGCTCCTTTCTGTGCAGTCTGGAACCCCAGCCTGTGGGATGGTGCCACTCCCGTTCGAGTAGCTTTTCTTCCCTCCAAACCTCTTTGAAAACACCTTCGAAAATGCACTCAAGTCTGTGATTCTAAATCCAGTAGAGGGTACCATGATGAACTATCATAGTGTGTGTGTGAGAGAGAGACACACAGAGAGAGAGAGAGACAGACAGACAGACAGAGAGAGAGAGACAGAGGGGGGGGAGAGAAAGAGAGAGAGACAGAGACAGAGAGACTGAGAGAGAGAGACAGAGACAGAGACAGACAGAGAGAGAGAGAATGTGTGTGCGACAGAAAGAGAGAGAGACTGAGAGGGAGAGAATGAGAATGTGTGTGTGACAGAGAGAGAGAGAGAGAGAGAGAGAGAGAGAGAGCTTGCACACGTCACACAAGTATTCAGCCTCAGGTCTAAGTTGTTTTTGTTTTTGTTTTTTTTCCTTTTAAACATTTTCAGAAATATTTACTTGTGTGCATTTGTCCATACAACTTCTTACAATCTTCCACCATGTGGGTCCCAGGGATTGAACCCCGGTCCTCCTCAGGCTTGGCCTAAAGGACCATAAGCTGCTGAGTCACCTCACTGGCACCACCACCGAGGACTAATTTTAGGGAGAAGGGGTTGTACTGGTTTGTTTAATTTCTTTACTGAGGCAGGGCCTCCTTCTGTAGCCCAGGATAGTCTCAAACTCATAACACTCCCCCTGCCTCAGCTCAAATGCTGAATTTAATATGAATTATCACGGTGACAAGGGTTTTGGGGTAGTCAAGGTCTCACTCTGTAGCAAGGCTGGTCAAGAACTCTGTAGACCAGGTTATCCTAACACTTATGACACTCATCCTGCCCCACTGTGAGTTTGAGGTTAACCTCGGCTACATATTAAGTGTAGTGGGATTTTACATGTACAACACCACACTTGCTCTCTGAGGTCCTTTTAAAAACATCACGTTAGCCTGGTGGTTGTGGCTGTGGTGCACACCTTTAATTCCAGGACTTGGGAGGCAGGGGCAAGTGGATCTCTGAGTGTGAGGCCAGCCTGATCTACAGAGCAAGTTCTAGGACAGCCAGGACTACACTAAGAAACCCTGTCTCAAAAAAAAAAAAAAAAAAAAAGCCAACAAAGTAAAAATACCATGTTATCTCTGTGCTCTTAATGACCGCTGTTTAAATGGCTGTGGGTTAAGAAAATGACCACTTATTAATGCTTTTATTTTAGATTTTATTTGTCACAAGCACATACTGGCTTTTTGGAATAGTAATTGTAGCTGGTGCCAGTGAATCACCATATGTGCAGAAGATAAACAGCAGAGCTTTGTGGCTGGGGATGTAGCCCAATGGTTAGTGCTCATCAAGGCTGCTCGAGGCCCTGGGTTCTGTCCCCAGCACATAATAATAAAACTAAGATTGTAACTTTGCTTCAGGATAAGGCAGGTGATATGCACTACCAAATTAGTATGAGAAAAAGCCACGCATTGGCAGAACATGCTGCAGTTCCAACGATTGGGATATGGAGGCGAGAAGTCTGTGTAACAGTGGGTTTGCAAGTTCAATCCCAGTGTCCAGGGTTATTCCTTCCTGCCGACCTACTACATAGGCAATCACTAGTGTCTAAAAGTTAGAGCCACAAGCCTCCCAAGGGTGCAGATGGCTGGTGGCAGATAGGCTGAGGGAGTGATGTCTTGGGACAATATATCTCAGGGTGGTTTGCAAGGGAGACGGGAGGGAAGAGGCTGACCTTGAGTGCCTTGACCGTGTCAGCAAGATTCCCCATCTTTTCATTACTTTAGGTACCCTAATAAGAAGGCATTAAGCCTTTTTTAAGACTTTTTTTCTTTTTTGAGGCAGGGTCTGACTAGCCCAGGCTGACCCAGAACTTATCATGTAGCCCAGGTTAGCCCCAAACTCACAGTGATCTTCTTCCCTCCACCTGCTGAGAACAGGAGTCACAGGCAGGAGCAACCATACTTTGCTTTAGTACTTTTTTAAAAAAAAATTCTTTGTTTCTTTTTTCCCCCCTTTGACTCTTTGTTTGTTCATTATAACTCACCCTTCTCTCACTCCACTAGTCCAGGTCACTTACAGCTGCCTTCCTTTTTCACTCCGCAAGCCCAACTCATAGGGTCGGGCAGTTCTAACCACTAAGAATCCTTAAAGGGCCAGGCGCACCAGATAAATCACACTGCACACACACTTAAGATTAAAATAAATATCTTAAAAAAAAAAAAAAAGCAGGCTAGTTGCTGGAGAGATGCTCAGTAGTTAAGAGCACTTGCTGCTTTTACAGAGGACCCAGGTTTAGTTCCCAGCACCTACATGGTGGCTCCCATCCATATGTAACTCCGGGTGCAGGGGCATCCAAAGCCTTCTCTGGCCTCCATGGGCACATGGGCACACACGGTACACATACACATGGTACACATATTAAGGCGACCTGCTCAGATCCACTATTTTAGCTTTGCTCTGTTTTGTTTTCTCCCTGCAATATTTTTATTTTGTTAAAATGTAGGGCATCAAGTTGTCATTTTCACATCTTTAATGTTTTCAGGGCACGTGTTAACTACACACAATAACTGGGTTTCGTTATGGTGTTTCCATACATGGGCACATGTCAATCGCATACGCCCCACAGTACCTCTCATCCTCCTCGCACTCCCAAGAGTGGGAGTGCATCATGGGGTACACGGGGAGAGGGTTGCACTTGGATGAATTACGTTAGGGTTGTAATCACAGGAGCATAGACACCTTGCCAGTGGCTATACCACTATAGAAAGTGCTTCCCCCATCAACTGTTAACTTTGCGTAAGTCTCCGGGCGTGGGGGGAGTGTTCATGAGCCCCTCCTCTGCCTACCACGGGATGTGCTGGAATCATAGCTGCTGTGAGCCCTGGGAACTGAGCATTTCCTATGCCTTCTCTGTCTTCCCAGCAGTCTTCCCACCTCTGCACCTGAGATGGTTCCTGAACCTTGAACGGATGTTCCATCCGCTGTCACTTATCCCCTGCACTTTGACCAGTTATAAATCTCCACACTCTGCTGACCACGGCAGGAAGAGGCTTCTGTGACCAAAGCTGTTGGCGCAGCCCACTGTCCTGTAGTTATTCAGAAGGCACATAATGATCTGGGTTTCATGGAGACAGGCTCTCACTGTAACCCAGGGTGGCCTCAAATTCACTCTGTAGTTGAGGATGACCTTGAACACCGGACGCTCCCACCTCCCTTCCCAAATGCTGAGTTTTCGGGCGTGAGCCACCATGCCTGGTACTTGCTGGCCTTTATCCTAGCTATGGTTTACATTTTCCTTTTCTTTTTTCCTTTTGATACTTTACTTTTAATTATGCACTCGGGGGCTGGGGGGGCGGGGAGGTTCATGTGTGCAAGCACAGGCTCCCTCCACAGCCAGAAGAGGACGCTGGGTTGGATGGAACTGGAATTACCAGCAGCTATGAGCTCCTTGATATCGGTGCCGAGAACCAAATTCCGTTAGAGCCGTATTTGCTCTTAACCATCGAGCCATCTCTGACAGCCCTGTGATGCATTAGGGGATTATTGCTGTTCAAATCACCCTGGCGGCTGTACGTGTTTCTTGCTACCTGCTCCAATGTTCTTAGTTCCCAAATGAAAGACGCATACACGCAGCCTTCTATTTTAATGTGCCCTGAGCAGCTCAATGGTGAGGCCCTTCCCAAACCTACATGTGACTAGCATACTCTCCCTTCTGATATTCCTGAATTATTTCTTATTAAAACCTATTCCACCCTGGCCACCCCAGACCCAGGCTTGCGACCTTCCTGGGTCACCATCCCCAACTCTTACCTGTTGGCTGTCTGTCTGTCCTGAATTTCTCAGCCTTGGCCCTTCTCCTTTCCATCATGGGTCTCCTTCTTCCTCGGTCCCCTTGCCCGAGAATTCAAAAGTCCCGCCTCTGCCTTTCTGTCCAGCTATTAACCGCTGGCAACTTTATTTACCAATCAGAAGCAACTAGAGACAGGAACCGTCGGTGTCTTACGCACAGATTCGCGTGCAATTTAGGGAACTGGCAGCCCTGTGTGTTTCTTATTTAAGAAACAAACAAAAGTCAGCTGATTGGTGGTGTCATACTCCTTTTAAATCAAGCACTTGGGAAGCAGAGGCAGGTGCCCCAAACTGAAAAATCGCAGAAGCATCATCTTCTAAACTTAAGTCAACTATTGGAAAGCATCGCGCCGGCCTCCAGCAAAGTTTTTAAAATGCAATTGAAAGCAATTCAAGTTTGAGGCCAGCCTGGTCTACAGAGCTAGTTCCAGACAGCCAGGGCTGCCACACAGAGAAACCCTGTCAAAGCCCTCCCCGATCATATTTATGCTGGTTGTGATAGTGCATGCTTTTAGTCCCAGCACTTGGGAGGCAGAAGCAGGCAGATCTGAGTTCGAGGCTAGCCTAGTTTACATAGAGAGTTCCAGCATTGCCAGGGCTACGTACGTAGTGTGACGCTGTCTCAAAAAGTGGATTAATTAGTAACTAAAAATAAGTTAATCACGTTTGTGATGTATGTGCCTTGTCATGAATGTGGAGGTCAGAGGGCAACGTGTGGGAGTTGGTTTTATCTGTGTTTAGGGATCGATCTCAGGTCTCAGGCCTGAGCTAGCTAGTTCACTGGCCTAGCAACAGATACCAGTGAAGAGAAGGGACAAAGGTCAGTGTTAGTTCATGACTTGGGTTTCATTGGCAATTTCTTTTGATTGCTGGCATCTGGTGTGATACTTTCCAATAGTTGACTTAAGTTTGGGAGACACTTCTGCGATTCTTAGGTTTTGGGTACCTGGCATCAGCCCTGCCCATCTTGCCTCTCTAGTGTTTCTGAAAAGATTAAGAGGCCTGGCCCAGGGTCTGGGGCACTTCAAGCTTCCCAACAGGGTCCATCTGCTGACCTCTGGTTCAACTTCCAAGAACCATAGCCAATAAATACCTTTTCGGGAAGCAAAACAAGAGGCTTCTCCTCATGGGCCCGCTCGCTTGGACCTTATCAACATCCCTGCTCCGTGGCTTCACCGAGCCCAGTTCTGCTGTGGTTGTGTCTGACCCAGACAAAACAGTAATCCTGCAGGCATCAGTGGATAAGATGGCTGCTCTTCCTAAGGACCCTGGTTCAATTCCCAGTACCCATCTTCAGGGAGATCACAGGATCTCTGGCACTTCTAGTCTCTGACAGGCACATATCCACATAGCTATATGTAATTAAAACTAAAACAGGAAGTCGCCAGAAAATGGCTTCTGTGCCTGTGTTCTTACAGAAATTTATTTATTTTATTTAAATATTTATTAATTTATTTTATGTATATGCGTACACTGTCTCTGTCTTCAGACACACCAGAAGAGGGCATCAGATCCCATTACAGATGGTTGGGAGCCACCATGTGGTTGCTGGGAATTGAACTCAGGACCTCTGGGAGAGCAGTCAGTGCTCTTAACCGCTGAGCCATCTCTCCAGCCCCCTATTTATTTATTTTAAAAAAGAGGAATCCTGGGGTTGGGGATTTAGCTCAGTGGTAGAGCACTTGCCTAGGAAGCGCAAGGCCTTGGGTTCGGTCCCCAGCTCCAAAAAAAAAGAACCAAAAAAAAAAAAAAAAAAAAAAAAAGGAGGAATCCTTTGTGTTGAAGGTGATGATTGCTAGCCCTACCTTTAGCTGCCCTCTCCAAAATGTGATGAAGCCGCAGAACCTGGAGCTGGGAGCTGTAAAGACAGATTGCAAAGGTGGGAGGGAGAAGGTGAGCTGGCACGGGAGGACAGGAGAGTGAGCTGAGACACTGAGTCAAGTGGCCACAAGCGGATGAAAGGACTTATGTGCTTGAGGGCAGACAGGTTCCCTATGGGGGAGCGCTATGGGGAACTCCTGCGGGGAGGTCTTTAAGGTGGAGGTTTCCACCCTTTCAAGGGGCTCTATCTATAGCTAGGCCCCTAGGGGAGGCTGTGGATGAGCTGCAGCAGAGAGCAATCTTCCAGAAGCAAGCCTCTTACTGGTTTTTGCTTTTAAACATAGGGATAAGGTTCCATTTAAGAGGTTTTAAATATAATTTTGGCATTACACTTACCTGCAAATTCACACATGGGCTCCACGGCACCTGTCTGAAGGTCAGAGGACACCTTGTGGAAATCAGTTCTTTCCTTCCACTATTTGGGTCCTGGGGCTCTAACACAGGCATAACAGTAAGCACCACACACATGCTGAGCCATCTCACTGTCCCCTAATATAATATATGGAGGATATAAGACAGAATACATGCATGCACACGTGTGTGTGTGTGTGTGTGTTTGTGCTTGTGCATGCATGCACACACACACACACACACACACACGCATGATGCATGCATGTCTATATATCATGTGTTTGTCTGGTGCTTTGGAGGCCAGAAGAGAGCATCAGATCTCCAGGGACTGCAGTTACATGTGGTTACAAGCCACACAGAGCTGTCTCTCCAACCCCCCACCCCCAAGATATATTTTTATAATTATTTATTGAATTTATTTTATTTAATGTGTGAGCACTTTACTGCATGTACACTCACATGCCAGAAGAGGGCATAAGATGGCCTTATAGATGGTTGGGAGCCACCATGTGGTTGCTGGGACTTGAACTCAGGACCTTTGGAAGAGCAGCCAGTGCTTTTAACCTCTGAACCATCTCTCCAACACACACACACACACACACACACACACACACACACACACACAGAGAGACAAGATATTTACTACAAACTTTAAGCACAAGAGTTAAGAGAGAGGAGCTCAGAAGGGAAGCAAGACACACCCTAGAGTATTGGAGTGAACTTCTCAAAGAATTACTTTGTTGCCGTTTGAGATAGTGTATCAGATAGCATTGGCTGACCTCAAACTCACTGTGTCTTCGAGGATAGTCTTGAACTCCTAATCTTGGTGTCTGCACTTCTCTTTTTATTTCCAAAGAGTGTTCCTTTATGTAGCCCAGGCATGACCTCAAACTTCCTCATTCTCTTGCCTCTGCCTCCTGAATGCTGGGATTACTGGCACGTGCAGCTCAGTGCTTCTTGATCAGCAGTTCACTTCCCTTCTCTAATTCCCAGGAGCTCTCAGTGCTAGGGCAGAGGGATGCTAAAGGGGCATTTCACAGTCCGCATGGCTCCTGCACCCATTGTCTTCTGGAATTCTACCAATCTGCGCTCCGCTCCATTCTCTGCAGCCCAGCCACTGCTCTGCACCATCCAGTGTTCTCGATCGTGTGTTTTCTTTAGAATGTTTTAGAATATTTTATGTGCATTGCTGTTTTGACTGCATGTATATCTGTGTGAGGGGCTTGGATCTCCTGGAACAGGAGTTACAGATGGTTGTGAGCTGCCATGTGGGTGCTGGGAATTGAACTCAGGTACTCGAGAAGAGCGGTCAGTGCTCTTAACCGCTGAGCCGTCCCTCCAGCCCTGTCAGTCTTGGTTTTATTAATTAATTTTATTAATCTTCTAGTGGGGGAGCTTTGTTTAGGCTTTTTTTTTTTTACCCACCCCTGTGCTAAGCGCGAAAGCCTAGCAGGAGCTCCACCCCTGCCCTCCATCCTAAGACTTCTGTCTTTACTGTTGCTTTTTGCTTTGTTCTATTTTTATTTTGTGAGTGTTTTGCTTACATGTGTGTATATGCGGGACTTACATGCCTAGGGAAGCTAGAAAGGCATGTCATGTCAGCAGGAACTGGATTTACAGAGGGTTGTCAGCTGCCTTGTGGGTATTGAGAACCGAACTTCGGCCCTCTGTGGGAGAACAGTAAGTGCCATTAACACCCGAACCATTCCTCTGTCCTGGAACTCACTCTGTAGACCAGGCTGGCTTCGAACTTAGAGATCTACCTGCCTCTGCCTCCCAAGGGCTGGGATTGTTTGTTTGTTTGTCTGTCTGTCTGTCTGCTTGTTTGTTTTGAGGCAGGGTCTCAGAACCAGAACCATCCCCACCCCCAACCCTGGTTGACCTTGAACTCAATATGGAGTCAAGGATGACCTAGAACTTCTGATGTTTCCTCTACCTTCCAAGTGCTGGGATTAGAGATGTGGACCCACCGCCAGCAATAAAACACAGGGCTTCATGCTTGGCAAGCGCACCATCAACTGAGCCATGCTAATGAGCTCTTGAGGGTTTAGCCAATAAGCTTCCCTCCCCAGACATTCCTCCCTGCTAAAGGTGTTTAGTCTCCGCCCTGAGAAATTGGTACACTATGCATCGATTTCCATGATGAACAACCAATAAACAGTCTGGAACCCAGGTCTGTATCTTTCATCTACCACTGCCATGGGGAGCATGGTGCAGGTCTCCGCCTACAGAGCCAGCCGCTGCTTAATTCTCCCATAGCAGGCCTCTCTGCGCTCCCAGCCAAGCTAAGGACCCTCATCAGTGAGCTAAGCTAGAGCCCCCTCCCCAGCCCCCGAGGGCCTGTGAACCCTTGACACAGCAGTGACTGGGGGCCTGGAAGCCAGGAAATACCAGCTTCTGCTTTCTCAAGTCTCAGACTGTGCTTTCCCCATCCTCCCCTCCCCCACCCCCCCTCCACCCCCTCCATCCATCCCCCCACCCCCACCCCACCCCCCCCCCGAACAGTGTCTCGGCACTTCCTTGAAGCCCAGCACCCACCTGGTGTTGCGGGATAAACACAGTCAAGCTCCCCGAGTTTAGCCTCCTGATTGGCCAGGCAGAACGCAGATTCACTGTAGTCCGTCTCTGATCTATTTTGGGATGAGCCAGCCATCTTACTGATTGCTCACGGTCAGAAGGAACACGCTGATACTGGGACCTAAATCAGTGTGTTCACGCTATCAGTAAGATGGCTGGCTTGTCCACTTGAACTGCTGTGAACTCTCTATTACAAGAATGCTTTTAAAAAAAAAAGATTTATTTTATTTTATATGTATGAGCGTTTTGATCCCGTGTACGTATGTCTATGTGTGTACCATGCGGATACTTGGTGCCTGAGGTCAGAAGAGGAAATCACATTCCCTGGAACTGGAGTTATGGGTGGGTGGTCGTGAACCAACACCTGGGTGCTGGGAACTGAATCCAGGCAGGGTGCAAGGAAAGTGCTTTTTAAAAAGTGACTTATTTATTTTTATTTTATGCGCATTAGTATTTTGCCTGTGCATGTGTATCTGCTTGAGGGTGTCAGATCCCCTGGAAATGGAATTACAAACAGTTGTGAGCTGCCATGTGGGTGCTGGGAACTGAACTCAGGACCTCTGGAAGAGCAACCAGTGCTCTTAACCACTGAGCCATCTCTCAAACCCTATGTGTGGCTGCTTGCAGAGGCCAGAAGAGGGTGTCAGAACCGGGAGCTGTCTGAAATGGATGCTGGGAAGCAAACTCCAGTCCTTTGGGAGGGCAGCAAGTGCTCTCTACCAGCAGAGCAAGATCCCCAGTCTCCCGCTTATCACTTTTCATTAAGGGGAATCATTTATTCCTCAAGTTGCCTTCAAGTCTCTCTATTGACTTTCTTAGAAATTGCATCATGAAGCTGGTCATCTGGGTGGATTCTCATTTCTCTCTGGAGTGTTGTTCTAGTCTTACGTTTGGGACTAAGGCTTGGTATCTGGGAAACCTTATCCTAACAACAAGCAGTGTGTCCCGGGCTGTTCTCAGTCCTCTTCCTGCAGAATGCATATCTGTATATGACACTGCAGGGTGAAGTCACCCTGCAGAGAGCACACAAACTTCTGTCTCTTATCGGAACCTCTGGAAGCAGACAATTAATATGTTTAGAAAAGGACTTCTTTTGTAAAGGAATTTCTAATTTATTTTTTTCAGGACAGGGTTTCTTTGTGTAGCCCTGGCTGTCCTGGAACTCGCTCTGTAGACCAAGCTGGCCTCCAATTTGCAGAGATCCACCTGCCTCTGCCTTCCAAATGCTGGGACTAAAGGCGTGGGACATCACCACCCTGCCTTGGATCCTCTAATCTAGAAATCACTAACAGACGGTGTTTTCCTGGCTTACTTGGCACTGTTTACTGATGTGTATACATACTTTACACAAAAGTAATGCTTGCTGCTTTAAAGATATACTTAATTATTTTATATATATGAGTACACTGTAGCTGCCTTCACACACCAGAAGGGGGCATTGGATCCCATTACAGATGGTTGTGAGCCGTCCGTGTGGTTGCTGGGAATTGAACTCAGGACCTCTGGAAGAGCAGTCAGTGCTCTTAACCACTGAGACGTCTCTCCAGCCCCTGCTTACTGCCTTAAAAAAAAAAAAAAAAAAGCAAATAGACCCAGCAACGTGCTGTCTAGTTTACTGGTTATGACCGTATCAGCAGTAGCTTCATCCTTACAAGTTTTGTTCTTTTTTTGGTTTGGTTTGGTTTGGTTTGGTTTCCGAGACAGGGTTTCTCTGTGTAGTCTTGGCTGTCTTGGAACTCTCTTTGTAGACCAGGCTGGCCTCAAACGCAGAGATCCTCCTGCCTCTGCCTCCTGAATGCTGGAAGGACCTCATGGGCCACCACTGCCCAGCTTCTACAAGAATTTTTTTTTTAAGAACTTTATATTAAAGTATACCAAAGACCTAGAAAAGTATGCTTTTAAATGTTTTTTTCATTTATTATCTCTGTGTGGAGGGGGCCATCTGAGTGCCAGGTCACATGTGTGGTGGTCAGAAGACAGCTTTGTGGTACTGGTTCTCTCCTACCTTTAAGTGGGTTTGGGGTATTGAATTCAGGATTGTCAGGCTTCTAGAGGCTTCTAGAGGAGTGCTCTTACCCACTGAGCCGTCCTGCTGGCCCCAGAGTTTGGGTTTTTTTGTTTTTTGTTTTTTTATGTGCTTATTGGAGACCAAGCGGGGCCTTGCACATGTAGGCAAGTGCTGCACTGTCATTCCTTCTGTGGCCCTTTACATTTTTCTCCCATTTTTGTTGTTGTTGCTGTTGTTATTGTTTTGAGATAGGATATCATATAGTCAAGGCTGGCCTCAAACTCACTGGGCAGCCAAGGATGGCCTTGAACCCCTGATCCTCCTATCTCTGGTGTCTCTATATGGACTACACAGGAGTTTCAGGCCATCCTGAGTTAGGTTGAAAGACCAAGAAAGGGAGAGAGGGAGAGATAGAAGAAAAGAAGGAGGGAGTCAGAGAGGGAGGGAGGGAGGGAGGGAGAACTGGTCGGGAACTTCAGCTCTCCTGCCTCAGGCTCTCAAATAATTGGAACTTTTAGGATAGAAACACTAGCTCGAGTCACTCTGACAGGCTATGTTCACGTGGCCGTCTTTGTTGGGACATGAGGGCTGGGATGGTGAGCGAATGTCTTGGCCATCTTTGGAGTTGGGACATGAGGGTTGGGACGGTGAGCGGTGTCTTGGTGACTAAGCATTCCTGGCCGTGGTGCTGCTCTGCTCTTCACCCACAGCCCTAGGAGGAAGCAAAATGGACTGTGGATAGCAAGAGAGAACCCATCTGATTTCTACAAAGCAGTAGGTTGATAGCGCATGCAAAAGCCGGATGGACTGCATGCTTTGCCTTCAGACAAGATGGGAAGGAAAGGCCGACACCCAAAGGCTGTCCTCTGATCTCCACAGGTCACATGTGCACTGTAACACAAGCATCTGTAGAGCCGTGTGTGCAAGTGCACGAGCGTGCACACACACAAAAACACACACATTTTGTAGCCTCTCTCTCTCTCTCTCTCTCTCTCTCTCTCACTCTCACACACACACACACACACACACACACACACACACACATTTTGTAGCCTCTCTACCTTTGAAACAGTATCTTGTCTGTGACTTGTCCTGCCTCAGGCCCTGGGCTTCTGTAGGTACTGAGGTAAGCAAGCGCCAGGAAGAGAAGGAGGCAGGCGCCAAGTGAAAGTGCCAGGCTTCCCTGTAGGCTGAAGTCAATGGGCTTTACCAAAAGTGACTTCTAAATACCTCTTACCAGATGATAGGTGTGTACCACCACTACCACACTGTCCCCACCCCTGTCTTTCACCCGTCCTTCTTTCCTAACCTCCTCTTCCTTTTAAACCCCAGCCCTCTGCAGGAACAGGAAACACTCTTAACTCCTGAGACATCTCTCCAGCATTTCTTTGTATTTAATTTTACTTGCCTTTGTTTTTAATTTTGTTCGTGTGGAGATGGGATCTTGTTGTGTAGCCCAGGGTGGCCTCAAACTCTAGATGCCTTCAGTATATTGGAATTACAGCCTCACCATGCCTTAGTGAATATCTGTCTGTCTGTCTGTCTATCTACCTACCCATCTGTGAGGTGCTGGGGCTCAAACCTAGACCTTTGCACACGTACTAAGCCAGTGCTTTACCACTGAGTTAAAACACAAGTCTTTGTTTTTGTTTCTTGAGTACAGGGTTGGACTATGAACCCCAGGTTGTCCCTGAATTCACTATGTAGCCCAGGCTGGCCGAGAGCTCAAGTTAGGCCCTGAGTTATGTTTATTAAAGAGACTTTGTGGGCTGGAGAGGTGGCTCCATGGTTAAGAGCACTGACTGTTCTCCCAGAGGTCCTGAGTTCAATTCCCAGCATCCACATGGTGGCTCACAACCATCTGTAATGGGAATACGATGCCCTGGTGTGTCTGAAGACAGCAACAGTGTCTGTTATACAATAAATAAATAAGTTTTTTTTTTTTTAAAGAGAGATTTTGTGACAGAGTCTCTTGTATCAAATTTGGTGCATAGCTGAGGATGACCTTGAACCCCTGGCTTCTACTTCCTGGGTGCTGGGATTGCAGGCAGGCACCACCACGCCCAGCTAGGTTTTGGTGACTTCTGAATTCCGTTGTTCAAAGGGTTTCTAAGGAATTTTTTCACTAAATGAGGTCAGAGGGTGGCTCCATAGATCACAGAATCTATGGGTTCCTTGCTATACAAGATCACAAGAGAGTCTTTTTTACGCGTTTTTACTGCTAACAAGGTAATAACCTTGTTTGCTAGAGCCATGGAGAGCAATCTACAGCAGCCACGACAGAGATAAGGTTACATTCAAAGGTCGCACTTCCTTTCATTCCGTGCATGGATTTTGTTGCCTTACCATTCTTACTTCAAATATCTCTACAAAAAACTGAATATTTTCTTCACACGAGCTATCTACACTATACCATCCCCCACTCCACCCCCACCCCCAAGACAGAGTTTCTCCACGTAGCTTTGGCTATCCTGGACTGCTCTGTAGACCAGATTGTAATGTTTTGTTAACTGTGCTGAAAATGTCAGCTTCTAGCCAGGGAGAGTTTTCAGCCACACTCCTGGATGCCATGCCCCCTTTTCTTCCCATGATCCTTTCTTTTCCCAGTCTTCCCAGCCTGCCTCACTCCCTTCCACCTCCCGAGTTCTGAGACTAAGACACACTGCTACACCTGATTCGGAAGTCTCTTGTTTATCATTATCTTTTATAAGATTCATTCAGATTATCTGGTTTGGTCATTCTGTTCTTTGCTGTCCTCCCTATGTGAGCAATAAGTCACCACAGATCTTTTTTTTTTCACTGTTAAATGATCATTTGGACAGTTCCATTCTGGAGGTGGCACAGCTATCAATCTTCAGTGTAGGGATTGACAGAGCCCAGTAGCTTGGCCATCATTTCCAGTGTCAAGATGTCTGTGAGCTCAGACTTAGGCATATTTCCAGGCCAGTGGTTAAGTCCAATGAGTCACTAAGGAAGACTTGAAGGAAACAGAACATGCGGAGACGGAAGTACAGGCTGTGTTCTTAACCACAGTCAAAGTCTGCCACCCATGTAGCAATTCACAGCAAATTAATTACTCAATAAGCATTCACCCTTCCCTCCCGTTCTGGGGAGCTAACCCCAGTCTTCATGAAAGTCAGGCAAATACTCTACAGTAAGCCACATCTTCTTTGGTAATTGTTAGAATACTTAATGTATCAGTGTTTCTTCCTCTTCTTTTGCTTTTGAGATTTTATTTAATTTTACTTTATGCATTTAGATACCTCACCTGCATAGATATGCGTGCACCATCAGAGGCCAGAAGAGAGCATTCGATGCTTTGGGCTGGTGTTGTAGACAGATAGTTATCAGCCACTCTGTCGGGGCTGGGAATTGAACCTGAGGACTCTGTGCTCTTGTCAGTAAGCCATTTCTACAACCCCTTGTTTCTGTTTTTTTTAGAAGTTTCTGGAATTTTTTTTCAAATGCTATTTATTTATTTATTTATTTATTTATTTATTTATTTATTTATTTATTTTGTGACACACACAGCCCTGGCTGTCCTGGAACTTGCTTTCAAGACCAGTCTGGACTGGAACTCACGGAGATCGATTGGCCTGCCTCTCTGCCTCTGCTGGGATTAAAGACATTCCACCCGAAGTCAGTTTTGAGAGTCAGTTTTTTGTTTTGTTTGTTTGAGATGGGATCTCATTCTGTAGGCCAGGTTGGCACGGTAATCCTCCTGCCTCCGCTTCCTCCCAAGTGCCAGGATTCCAGCGTAGTCCCATCGCTCCCAGCCTTCTCAAGTGTTTTTTTTTTTCTTTTCTCCCCCCCCACCCCGGGCTGAGGGCAACCCAGGGCCTTGCGCTTCCCTAGGCAAACGCTCTACCACTGAGCTAAATCCCCAACCCCTCTCAAGTGTTTTCTGTCTGCAGTTGGTTGGTTGGTTCTTCAGTGAAGAGGCCAAGGTCACAAAGAGCTGGCTGTCGCTTCCCTGAAGGCATGCACCACACCATGTAGTCTGACGACACACGTCCTGTGTTCACACCTCATCTTGCCCAAACATGACAGTTCTGTTTGGACCAAGCTCCAAGATCATTTCTACAGGAACTTAGAGAAATTCCTCTAAGCTCTTGGCTCCTTCCCTCCTTCCCTCCCCCATCCCCTCCGCCGTCCTTCTCTCACGTCCTCCTCCCTTCCTTCCTTCTTTCTTTTTTCCCTCCTTCCCTCCTTCCTACACTTGGGTTTGAACTTAGGGCCTTACACATGCTAGGCAAATGCTCTACCAATGAACTGCATCTCCCCACCTCTCGCCTTTCTTCTTCCTGCCAGGAAGACCTCCCCAGCCTACCTCACACCGGTCCTCTGGAAGAGCAGCCTGTGCTCTTAATTGCGGAACCATCTTTCTAGCCTTCTCTCTCTTTCCTCCTCCTTCTAATAGGATCCCACATAGCTCTCCCGTGCTGGCTTCAAACTCACTAAGTAGCCAAGGACTCTTGTGCTTCCCCCTCCTGGGTTCATGTCACTATGCCTGGATTATACGGTGCTGGAGATTGAACTCGGGATTTTGTGTCTGCTGAGCAATTACTCTCCCAACTGAGCCACAGCCCCCCTGCCCCATAGTTCTTTACTTTTGCGGCCATATAGCATTCTGGTGCATAGAAGGAGCACCACACTTTGCTCAGCTGTTCCTCTGTTGCTGAGTAATTGGTAGAAGCAGCCTGACTATTGTGAGTAATACAGCCATAAATTGTTCATGTCTAAGTTTTCACTCTGTCAAAGAACCAAGGTAGGGACGGAGGAAGGCTCAGCAGTTAAGATCACTTACTGTTGTGGCAGACCTGGGTTCGACTCCCAGCACCCACATGGCAGCTCACAGCCATCTGTAACTCTAGTTTCAGGGGATCTGACGCCCTCTTCTGGCTTCCTTGGGTACTGAGCATACACGTGGTGTCCATGTAGATATCCATTGTTCCATTTTACCAATAAAGACTTGGGAGCCAGATATGGGGTGTATGTAAGCCTGCTAGCTCAGAGAGGCAGAGAACGCATCCATCTGACCTTCCCCCTCAGCTGACTTCCCAGAACAAATCCCCTCTCATTGGCACAAAAAACTATCCTTCAAACTGAATGTCCCTCCCTTCTACTTCCTGTGTGTCTTTCTACCCATACTCCTGACTCCTCCTTACCCTGCATATTTTTTTTTTCTTAATCTCACATTCACTTCCTGCCAACTGGTTGCCTGCTCAGCTTCTTACCCTATGGGTGACTTTATTTAATCCTGTCTACAGTATCCAAGCAGAGAGCTCTTGCATTAAAGGTGTGTCCTAAGCTGAGCCATACTACAACTAAAAACAGATTTTTCCAGGAAATAACCCAGTGAGATCAAATATCCTGCCACACTCAGATACTTTTTCAAAAAAGTAAAAAATAACAAAAAAAAAAAACCATTATAGCAATGTTGTTTTAATATCTTTTTCTTTTAAATGAACGGGGCAGGATCTCACGAAGCCTAGGAAAGCCTTGACTTCTGAACCTCTGCTTTTATCTCCTCGGTTCTGGGATTATAGGCCTGAGCCACCAGGTCCTGTTTCTGTGATCTCTGCTGATCAAACCCCGGGTTTCGAGCCTGTTGAGCAAATATTTCACCCACAGGGCCACATCCTTAGCTCTGTGGCTTAAACTTCTCAACAACCTGTTTTCATTCCTAAGATGCTGTTAAATGAGTGGCAGGCTGGGTAGAGGAGGCTGGCTGGGTAAACAGAGAGGGGCTACCCAAGGGAGAACAGAGAACAAAAAGCTAACCGAGCATTCCCAAGTGGACCGGAGTGGAACTGTGGAAAGAGATTAGTTAACACTGGGTTATGCGAGGTTACTCTCCACTCCCACCCTTAGGAATCAAACTCAAAGCCTTCTACATGCAAACTCTCATACTATGGCACTTCCTGCACACTGCCTCAAAGGTCACCTGTGTGTTTGTGTGCGTGCGTGTGTGTGTGTGTGTGTGTGTGTGTGTGTGTGTGTGCGTGTGTGGTGTGTTTATAAGGATGAAGACAGGTGGGCTTCATTATGATTCAGACTGAAACAGACCTGTTTAGGAAATAGGCTATTATCTCATTTTTTTTTCTGGCTTTTTAATTTTCCAGGCAAACAGTTGAGTTTTATTTGATAAGTGAAAGCTTTAGACAGGTTCTCCTGCAATTTCTCATGGGGGTGGGGTAGGGCGGGGTGTGAGTGCCTGTTGGGGTTTATGCCTGTGGTGGGAGGTCAACTTAAGTGTCTTAAATTGCTTTCTACCTTATTGTGTGTGTGTGTGTGTGTGTGTGTGTGTGTGAACAAAGCTTGTGGGAGTCATCTCTCCTTCCAACTCAGGTCATAGGGCTTGGGAGCAAGAGCCTTTACCTCCTGAGCCATCTCCTCTTTACGGAATCTGGGGCTTGTGGGTTTGGCTCGCTGGACCGACTCCTTTCCCTGAGAGCTGCAGGCATCGGCCACAGCGCCAGCTTTTGACATGGGTACCAAAGACCAAATCCAGGTCCTCACGGTTGACTGGCAAGGACCTCATCGATAGCAGTCTCCACCATCCCAACCTCCTGTCATTTTTACTGAGCAATCTCAGCACTTGATTTGAGGGTTGGAGGTGGGGGAGGAATTTACAAGTAGAACTATTAGGTCACGTGATGATTCTATATGCATCACCTTTGGAAGGACAACACACAATTTTCCACAATGGTGGAACAAAAGCTTTTACACTCTTGCCAGAAATGGAGGAGGATTCCAATTTCTGCATAGCCTCATGACCCTTAGGGTCACTTACTCCGATTCTGTGTTTTCCCTTCTATCCTCTTAGTACAAATGGACTAGTACCTCATCATAATAGCATGCATATGTTTACATGCCCACACAGACGAACATGTTTATGCTGTAGGTTTATACTTGATCATATGTACATATATACATACATACACACACACATATATATACACATATATATATACACATATATATATGTGTATATATATGTGCATGTAGTGGCCAGATGACCTCAAGTATCATTCCCCCCAGCTCTAGCTGCTTTGGCTTTTAAGACAGAGCCTTTCATTGGCCTGCTTGCTGTTCTCTGGCTAGTAGTGAGTCAGGAATCCTCCTGCCCCACACCCCCACACCCCCTCTAGAATAATGTTTTTCTGGTTTTGTTTTGCTTCGTTACTATTGGCTTTGGTTATTTTGAGACAAGTTCCTCTGTATATCCTTGGCTGTACTGGAACTCAATCTGTAGACCAGGCTGGCCTTGAACTCACAACCAGCCAGCCACCTGTGTCTGCCTCCTGGGTGCTGGATTAAAGGCATGCACCAGCCTTTTACATAGGTTCTAAGGCTCAAACTGGGGTCGTCATGCTTGTGTGGTAACCAGTTTTCTGATCGAGCGGTCTTCCTAGCCCCTCAAAGAGAGTAGTAGTTTTAATTTGCATGTTATATGCCTGTTGAAAAGATGTGTGTTTAGATGCTTTGCTTTGCTCCCACCCCCCCTCCAGTGCTGAGAATTGAACCTGGGGCCTTACATATATCAAGCAAATGGTTTTCCACTGAGCTGGGGCCCTAGGCCCCGATGTCTATGTTCAGTTGGTTGTTTGCTGGGGTATTTCCTATGTTCCAGACACTTAGTCTACACATGAAGTGTGAATGCATGAGTTGCCAACATGGAGAAAAGTCAAGAGAATGTTGTTTTTTCTTTAGCTTCCTTGTTCTCTTATGAAAACACCGACTCTCTAAGGGCACCTTTAGTAGAGGCTTGGCTTTGTCTCTTGATCCTTCACAGCACCTACTTGGCTCCAGTCCCACCTGACTGCAGAGAGCCTTGGGTCTTGCACTCCCCAACTGAAGCGACATTGTTACTTTTCTTATTATTTGAGATAGATTGATGGGCAGTCCTCCGACTCTATCAGCTTCTCCCATCCTCATTAGGAAAGACACATTTCTATTAAGAGCCACCCCCGCCACACACACACACATTCTTCTAAAGAACATAAAAAGAAAGAACCAGTTGCGCTTTGGGGCCAGGTGTTCAGGGTGTGTGCAGAGAAGTAAAATTGCTCAGGCCCTTGACTTGTCTAAATGACTGGGGTGGTTCCTCTCTTTATGAGCAAATTATACTGGTATGAGTTTCTAGAACTCTTTTTTAAAAAACATTTTATTTATTTATTATGTTGTATGAGCTTTTTTTTTTTTTTTTTGGTCTGTGCTTAACCTCTTTGTACCACATGCATGCAATTCTTGCAGCGGCCAGAAGAGGGCGTTTTTTTTTTTTTTTTTTTTCCCCTCTGGAACTGGAGATAATCTGTTATGCGCAGAGTTGCAAATTGAACCCTGGAACTTCGGAAAGGGCAGCCACATGCTTTTAAATGCTGAGCCATCTCTCCGGCCCTGAGTTTCTAGAACTCTTAACGCTGGAGAAACTGCTTTTTTTTTTTTTTTTTTTTTTTTGTAACTTGAGTATTTCTTATTTACATTTCGAGTGTTATTCCCTTTCCCGGTTTCTGGGTAAACATCCCCCTAATCCCCCGCCCCTTCTTTATAGGTGTTCCCCTCCCCATCCTCCCCCATTGCCGCCCTCCCCGAAACAATCTAGTTCACTGGGGTTCAGTCTTAGCAGGACCCAGGGCTTCCCTTCCACTGGTGCTCTTACTAGGATATTCATTGCTACCTATGAGGTCAGAGTCCAGGGTCAGTCCATGTATAGTCTTTAGGTAGTGGCTTAGTCCCTGGAAGCTCTGGTTGCTTGGCATTGTTGTTCATAAGGGTCTCTTTGAGCCCTTGAGCTCTTCCAGTTCTTTCTCTGATTCCTTCAACGGGGTCCTATTCTCAGTTCAGTGGTTTGCTGCTGGCATTCGCCTCTGTATTTGCTGTATTCTGGCTGTGTCTCTCAGGAGAGATCTACATCCGGCTCCTGTCGGCCTGCACTTCTTTTTGCTTCATTCATCTTGTCTAATTGGGTGGCTGTATATGTATGGGCCACATGTGGGGCAGGCTCTGAATGGGTGTTCCTTCTTTGTCTGTTTTAATCTTTGCCTCTCTATTCCCTGCCAAGGGTATTCTTGTTCCCCTTTTAAAGAAGGAGTGAAGCATTCACATTTTGATCATCCGTCTTGAGTTTCATTTGTTCTAAGCATCTAGGGTAATTCAAGCATTTGGGCTAATAGCCACTTATCAATGAGTGCATACCATGTGTGTTTTTTTCTGTGATTGGGTTACCTCACTCAGGATGATATTTTCCAGTTCCAACCATTTGCCCTACAATTTCATAAAGTCATTGTTTTTGATAGCTGAGTAATATTCCATTGTGTAGATGTACCACATTTTCTGTATCCATTCCTCTGTTGAAGGGCATCTGGGTTCTTTCCAGCTTCTGGCTATTATAAATAAGGCTGCGATGAACATAGTGGAGCACGTGACTTTTTTATATGTTGGGGCATCTTTTGGGTATATGCCCAAGAGAGGTATAGCTGGATCCTCAGGCAGTTCAATGTCCAATTTTCTGAGGAATCTCCAGACTGATTTCCAGAATGGTTGTACCAGTCTGCAATCCCACCAACAATGGAGGAGTGTTCCTCTTTCTCCACATCCTCGCCAGCATTTGTTGTCACCTGAGTTTTTGATCTTAGCCATTCTCACTGGTGTGAGGTGACTCTTCTTAACACTGCCCTACCTTCCTGTGTCACTTGGTAGAAGTACATAGATCGGACTTGAGATGAATACAAAGAAAGGGCAGGCAGGGGGTTGGGGATTTAGCTCAGTGGTAGAGCGCTTGCCTAGGAAGCGCAAGGCCCTGGGTTTGGTCCCCAGCTCCGAAAAAAAAAAAAAAAAAAAAAAAAAAAAAAAAAAAAAAAAGGGCAGGCAGAGCAGGCCTGACAGTAACACTCGGCAGTTGTGCTGGCTTCCACTAACAACTTAGGTGTTCCCCGTCCTTTCTGGCCCTTGGTATCTCTGCTAATCACCTTGAGAATGGGGGATCATGATTCTTACCTGTCTTGCATGGTCGTCTTGTTACATAGTAACTGGAGCTGGCCACATGTAGCTCAGGCTGGCCTTCTCTCCTCAGCCTTCCAGCTGCTGAGATTGCAGGTGCGTGCCAAAAGAAACCGTTTCCTGAGGGTGATGGAAAGGAGGTGGAGTTTCTTTTCCAGGGATAGTCTGAGTTGGCATAAGACATCCTGACTGGGGCACCAGCTGCTCTTCTGCCATCGTATGGTGCTTGAGGTCACCATACCGTCTAAGTACTGTGGTCCTTTCTGGACGCAGTAGCCTCTGCTTTGCCACAGCATCTTAAAGTGAAGGCCTGGGGCTCTGCCAGTGGAGTGTGGGACTCTCTTCCAGGCACATAGTTGTGGTTTTTTTTTTAAAAACATTTATTCATTTTATTTATATGAGCACACAATAGCTGTCTTCAGACACACCGGAACAAGGTATTGGATCCCATTACGGATGGTTGTGAGCCACCATGTGGTTGCGGGGAACTGAACTCAGGACCTCTGGAAGAGCAGTCAGTGCTCCTAACCACTGAGCCATCTCTCCAGCCCCGAGGCACACAGTTCTTACTCAGACCTTTCAGCAGTCTTCCCTAGTGCCACCATCTGGTCCCTAAACCTCTTGCCTAGTATGTCTTTGGACTTCTGACCCAGAAGAGATCAACTGGCCCACCGGGAAGCTGAGAAACCCAAAACCCTGGACCCAGCTCTGGGTCCAACCATGGGCTTCACTGGTTTCCTAGGAAGAACCACAGCAATTGTCAGCCTCAGGGAGGCAGGGGCTGGGGCACAGGGGCGGTGTCTCTGCATCGGCTTCTCCAGTCACCTCTGGGCACCTCATCATTTCCAGGAAGGTGCAGGAGGCCCCTTGGCCCCAGCTTAGGATGGCCTTGTCCCCAGCCTGCTGCTTGAGGGTTAAGGTCGTGATTAGGAAAGGAGTGTAGGGCTGGAGAGATGGCTCAGTGGTTAAGAGCACTGACTGCTCTTCCAGAGGTCCTGAGTTCAAATCCCAGCAACCACATGGTGGCTCACAACCATCTGTAATGAGATCTGATGCCCTCTTCTGGTGCGTCTGAAGACAGCTACAGTGTACTTACATATAATAAATAAATAAATCTTTAAAAAAAAAAAAAGGAAAGGAGTGTAAGAGAGGACAGTCTAAGTTGACAAGATCTGGGGAGATCAGGCTCCAGCAGAGGATGAAACTGGATGTGCTGGTGCATGCCTGTCACCCTAGAGGGTCAGGGACATCCCTGCTAAATCATAGTGAATTCAAGACCAGCCTGCTGGTGTACAGTAGAAGTCTCTCTCTCTCTCTCTCTCTCTCTCTCTCTCTCTCTCTCTCTCTCTCTCACACACACACACACACACACACACACACACCTAAAGAAAACCTGTCAGTCCTCAACTACCAACGTATTGTAAACAACTGGACTCCTAATTAGCCAAGTTGGCCAGTTGTTGGTACCAGGCTGGGCAGTCCATGGTTCCTCTCTCTCTCCACAGTTCTGGAATGGTGGACTGTACCAACCCCTTGCCCATCGGCGGCCTCAGCTACATCCAGGGCCACACTGACTCCCATCTTGTGAACAAAACTGTGGGCGAATGCCTTGACGCCACGGCGCAGAGGTTCCCCAACAGAGAGGCTTTGGTTATCCTCCATGAAAACATCAGGCTGAACTTTGCACAGCTCAAGGAGGAGGTGAGTACTGACCCTGAACCTTCAAAGAGCGACTGCTGGTTCCTGGATGCTGTAGTTGAGTAGAGCTGGGACCCCATCGTGGGCATTAGGAGACAGAGGCAGAAGCAATCTGCATACCTCCCGTCCCAGTACTTCCTGGAATATGTGTTTACTGTGTCCCCACGTTCACTGCACTGAATCCACCAAGGCCTGGCAATCTTTGTTCCTGGTCCCTCCCTGCTTCTCTTTACCTCACCCGCCGTCCCCTTATGTTTGTACCAGGTGGACAGAGCCGCTTCTGGTCTTCTGAGTATTGGTCTCCGAAAAGGTGACCGGCTGGGTATGTGGGGACCCAACTCCTATGCGTGGGTGCTCATTCAGCTGGCCACTGCCCAAGCAGGCATCATCCTGGTAAGAAGGGGTTTACCTGGCAGGACTGGGTATGGGGAGGGGTGTCATTCAAGGGGAACCTTTTCCATATAGAACTAAACCAGTTCTGTCTGGCTTTGGGCTTGGTGGTGCCGTCGTCCCTGGCTCACCAAAGAGCCCTAGCTACACTCAGTAGGCACTCGTACTGCCTCACCCCTTCTGAGGGGAGTTGTAAGAGTGTAGAGCATATTCTCTCTGTTCCCCTAGGTGTCTGTGAACCCAGCCTACCAGGCCTCAGAACTGGAATATGTCCTCAGAAAGGTACCACTTGCTCCTGGCGGATTTCTTTCTTTGTTTTGTTTTTTTAAAGATATATATGAGTAGACTGTAGCTGTCTTCAGACACACCAGAAGATGGCATCAGATCCCATTACAGATGGTTGGGAGCCACCATGTGGTTGCTGGGATTTGAACTCAGGACCTCTGGAGGAGCAGTCGGTGCTCTTAACCACTGAGCCATCTTTCCAGCCGGGAGAGGGTCATTTCAGATGCTGTTTTATGGAGGTTAATTGGATGAGAAAGGGCCTGCTCAGGGGGTAGCATTGTGGAATGTCTTTCCTCAAGCTTCGTATGTTTGGAAGGAGGTCTTAGCTCCAGAGAGGGTCAGTCATAGGCTGATATGAGTGTCGTGGGTGGAGTGTGTATGTCAGGATAGTTTGTGTGTGTATGAATATATGTGTCTAGGAGTGTGTGTGTGTGTGTGTGCGTGTGTGTGTGTGTGCGTGTGTGTGTGTGTGTGTGTGATTATATGTGTCTAGAGGTATGGTGTATATGTTTTTAGACTGGTGTGTGTGTGTGTGTGTGTGTGTGTGTGTGTGCGTTGGATGGGGTGCACGTGAGTGCATCGGAGGCAGTGGTGTGTGTTGTGTTGCTACGTGGGTGTGTCAGGATAGCTATTCAGATATGTAAGAAAGAAAACAGCGGACTACTGAGGGCTTCTAAGTCTGGGGCTTCCTGCTGACCACAGGGAGGGGACGTCTTCTCTCACAGGTAGGCTGCAAAGGTATTGTGTTCCCTAAACAATTCAAGACCCAGCAGTACTACAACATCCTGAAGCAGGTCTGTCCTGAGCTAGAAAAGGCCCAGCCAGGGGCCTTGAAGAGTGAGAGGTAAGTCTTGGTTTGGTGGAATATCATGTGACATCTCAGACTCTCGCCTCCTTTCCGGGGTGGAGCTGATGTCTTCCTGGGCTGTCCTTTAGACATTCGTCACCGTCTTTCTGTCACCTAGGCTCCCAGACCTGACTACAGTCATCTCAGTGGATGCTCCTTTGCCGGGGACCCTGCTCCTGGATGAAGTGGTGGCAGCCGGTGGCAAGGAACAGAACCTAGCCCAGCTGCGGTACCACCAGGAGTTCTTGTCCTGTTATGACCCCATCAACATCCAGTTTACCTCGGTAGGACAACAGTCTCCAGTTCCAACCTGTACCTTGCCATGAGGCCCCTCCCAGGGATGAGGGAGATGGCAGAAAGATGAGAGCAGCCCTCTCTCCTCACTGCTGACCTGGAGCCCTCCTTCTGCCTCAGAAAATTAGCAAAATTAGCGGCTGGTGTGTTGGGGTTTCTTGTTTGGTTTTGTTTGGTGTGGTCACATCTCCCATCTAGGTCCTCATAGAAAGCTCACTAATAAGAATAGAGAGAGAGAGAGAGAGAGAGAGAGAGAGAGAGAGAGAGAGAGAGAGAGACAGATCCTAAACCCAGTCAGTGGTAGAGCCCTTTGTGCCAGCTTATATGACATGTAAACCGGATGAAGAAGGTATTGTGCTCTCTTCTGGATGCTAACATGTGGCCCTGCACAGCTCATTGTGCATAAACAAAAGGAGGAAATGGATTCAGGACAACCATATCCTACTCTTCTGACTCCGCCCCCAGCACCGCCCCCACCCACCCACCCCAGCCCGGAGTGTGGCCAAGGATGGAAAGGAAACACGGAGAAAAAGGACAAGCTGGCACTTACTTATTTTCTTAGGGGACAACTGGAAACCCCAAGGGGGCCACTCTTTCCCACCACAACATCGTAAACAACTCCAACCTGATTGGCCAGCGTCTGAAGATGCCCGCGAAGGTGAGGTTGGGATGGGCCCTCGTGAGGTTTCTATAGGCTGCGGGGGAACAGCTGGGCAAGGACTGAGACAGCTTGCCGGGCTCCCCCTGCTGGCTGGGAGAACTGTCTCCACGATAGACGCAGACTCCTGTCTCCATCTCTAGACTGCAGAGGAGTTGCGCGTGGTCCTGCCCTGCCCCCTGTACCACTGCCTGGGCTCCGTGGGGGGCACAATGGTGTCTGTGGTGCATGGTGCCACCCTCCTCCTGTCTTCTCCAAGCTTCAATGGCAAGAAGGCACTGGAAGCCATCAGCAGAGAGAAGTGGGCATTGGTGCACAAGCCACCTGTGGGCTGATAAAACCCTTCAAATCCTCACTCCCGGACCCACCCTCCTTTTCTGAGATGCTTCCTTCCTCCAGCCAGGAGACCTGGGGTGGGTGGGAGTGGGTTCTAGAGGATCAGGTCCCCCCCTTGAGCTTCTGTTCCCCACAATTTTGGCCCTCACTGAGAGTTCATAAGGGGTGGGAAGAAAGGGGTCCTTTCACTTCTACACCTAATTTTGTGTCCTTCTTTTGTGCAGAGGCACCCTCCTATACGGCACACCCACAATGTTTGTGGATATTCTGAATCAGCCAGACTTCTCCAGTTACGATTTCACGACCATACGTGGAGGTGAGGTTCCGTCAAAGGCAGAAAGGCTTGGGGAAGGTCGGTTTCCACAGCCCCGGTGAAGCCAGGTTTTTATAGAGGAGGTAGGAAAGACACTGTAGAAATATAGGTGGGAGGGACAATTCTCAGGTGTCCCCTAATGCTGGGCCAATCTCAGCTTTTATGTGTTTTACCAGTGCACAGGGTCTCTCCCCTTTGCATGAGTCTAAGTGAAATGGGTCTAGCAACCCTTAGGAATAGAGAAATGTGTTAACTTCTCTCTCTCTCTCTCTCTCTCTCTCTCTCTCTCTCTCTCTCTCTCTCTCTCTCTCCCCTGTGTCCCTCTGTCTCTCTGCCTTTCTCTGTCTCTCTCTGTGTGTCTGTCTCTATCTCTGTCCTTCTTTCTGTCTCTGTGTCTCTGGCTGGCTGTCTGGCTGTCTCTCTCTTCCCCCCTCTCTGTGTCTCTGTCTGTCTGCCTTTATCTATCTCTCTCTGTGTCTCTGTCTCTATCTCTGTCCTTCTTTCTGTCTCTGTGTCTCTGTCTGGCTGGCTCTCTCTTCCCCCCTCTCTGTGTCTCTGTCTGTCTGCCTTTCTTTTTTTCCGGAGCTGGGGACCCGAACCCAGGGCCTTGATGCTTCCTAGGCAGCGCTCTACCACTGAGCTAAATCCCCAACCCTGTCTGCCTTTCTCTATCTCTTTCTGTGTCTCTGTCTCTATCTCTGTCCCTCTCTGTGTCTGTCTCTGTGTCTGTCTCTGTCTATCTGTCTGTCTCTTCCCCCTCTCTGTGTCCCTCTGTCTCTGTGTCTCTGTCTGCCTTTCTCTGTCTGTCTGTGTCTGTCTCTGTCTGTCTGTCTGTCTGTCTGTCTGTCTCTCTCTCTCTGTGTGTGTGTGTGTGTGTGTGTGTGTGTGTGTGTGTGTGTGTGTGTGGTACTGAGGATTGAACCTAGAGCCTCCTGAATGTTAGGCAAGTGTCCCCAGCCTTCCTGTTTTTGAGACAGGCTCTCACTCAGCTATCCAAGTTGTCCTGGAACTCACTCTGTATCCCAGTCAGACTTTGAACTTGTAATCCTTCCTACCTCAGCCTCCCAAATAGCTGGCATTACAGGCTTCTACCATCAATCCCATCAGCCCCTCTTCCTGATCCAGGTGTGATTGCTGGGTCCCTGGCACCCCCGGAATTGATTCGAGCCATCATCAGCAAGATGAACATGAAGGAGCTGGTGGTGAGTGGTCATTAGGGCCCCACGGTCCAGCTGGGAACTCGCCAGGCCGGTAGTGAGTAGGGACTGACAAGCCAGGCCAAAGGGGAACCTCTAGCTCACTCTCTGCTCCAGGAAGCAGAGGTAAATCAAGATGGTGTGAGTTATTACCTAACACATGCTGCAGGGGTAGGGAGAGGTGAGAGGAGAACGATGTACACACAGACATTTATGTTTATAGAAATCCGGGACAGAAATACAGCATGGAAAGGTATGCAGCCAAGTACTACTGGTATCCTGTTAGCACGCCCTGGCAGGCAGGGATTGGCACAGTTGGGGCATGAGCCTGAAATTCTTTCTGGCAATCAGGGTGGGTCAAGGGCTTGATGTTTGTTTCCAAATGGCAGGGGAGCAGGGAATTGAGGAAGGTGGTAATAATGTGGTCATCCCGATGACCACTGGTTAGCTCCGATGGAAAGATGGACAGAGGTTCTATAATAGCTTCTCTGAGAGGAGCCATGGCAGATCCCAGGCACAGTGGCTGGGGAGGAGTTCTGTATCCTCCCTAGGACCCCACTGGGTGGAACCGGGGTGGCTATAGGGAGTCCAGTGCCCCCTGCCAGGATGTACCTAGATGTGGGGTAGCTCTGCATCCACAGAGGCTGTAGGAGAAGGTGCGGATGGTAGGGGGAATGTCAGTAGTCTCTCCAGCGGAAAGCAGTCACCAGGACTGGCTGGATCAGGACCTGCAGTGAGGAAAGATGGGGATTAGGACTCCAATTACCCAGAGGCATCAAAGGGAACCAGGGACATCCTAGGCCAAGCCCTTGGAGAGGACACCCAGTCCTCCCTTCCTTTTCTTGTAAGAGGCTCCGATTGCCCCTCCAGAGGTGGTGTCATAGGGTCTAGCACCCCATCTGGAAATGGGGCAGCACCAAAGGCAGACGGTGGTGGCCTCCCTACCCGGCCCTACCTGTTTAATGGCGGCCAGCTTTCTTGGACCTCTTGGTGGGGGATTTGCAGCTGCGGAGGGCATCCGTGTCACGAATACGCTGACCCTTGAACTTGGCTGGTGAAGAGCAGGTAGCATCCGGTCGAGAAGTCTTGGCTTCCAACCACCTACAGAGACAAAGAGTTGCTGGGCTTGGAGAAGCTGGGTGGGAGGGCTTGGGAAAGGGACAATGACCAGGATGGATAGACTATTGGCCCTAGAAGAATCTGGAGTTGTGAGAGAATGGAGCCACTCAGTACCTGCCTGACCTGCTAGGTAGCTGACTAGGATGTATGTCCAGGCTGTTTATCGCAGGACCATCATGTGGAGGACAAACTGGGGGTTATATGGAGGAATAGTCTCACCGTCGAAGGCCACGGAGCTGGCATGTGCATTTCCATGGGTTGTTGGTGAGAGTGAGGGTCTCCAGGTTGTCAAAGGGGAAGGTGGAGGGCAATTGGTTCAGGCGACTGTTCTCCAGATGGACATGCTTCAGTGTGGTCACACCCGCGAAGGCAGCATCTGAGAACTGGAGGGGGGGAAGGGAGGCAGAAGTGAGCACCTCAATCCCAGTCTCCAGGCTCTCCTGGCTCTCTTCTCAGACGACCAGGATCTTTCCCTGGACACAAGCACCAGCTTTGTTGAGGAGCCACAATTTTCCAAGCAGTTTTCTGAATGATGTAATCCACAACACCTCTTTTGAGAGGGAAGGGGTCCTTTCCAATGTGTAAATGGAAAAAGTTCAGTCCTTTGGCCAGGGTCACCTCGCTTGTAAACAGTAGCTGCAAACCGCACCCTGTCCCCCACCTCCTAGGCAGCACCCTCCCTGCACAAACACTGGGTCTGGGGAGCAGCCAGAGCTTGGCTCTGAGAGCCCAGGCAGGCACACAGTAAACCTGGTCAGTGTTTGGTGGGATGGCCAGTGGATACAGACTCCCCACATCCCCAGGGTCTCAGGATTTCCCCCAATCCTGTCTTCATTGCTCTTCTGCCCTCTGCTAGATGCTATTTGTGGAGCCACCTCGGTGGGGACTTTGGCCAGGATGGAAGGCTCCAGAGGAAATGTATTGGTGCCTTCACCTGAGCCCTGGTGTCAGTGTCTCTGGCCCCCTCATTCTAATGCTGTTCTACTGCCCACAATTTTGGCACCAGGGTGGTCCACTTTCAGCTTGAGTGAGGCCAGGCTAAAGAAGATCCACCCAGAAGTCTCCATCTACCCAGACAGAGGTTGGCCTCTGCCCTAGGTTCCATATCTGTGACCTCTCTCAGACCAGATCGGTAGGGATGTGACGTTCTCTACAAACAAAACTGTACTCCACCTTGCTATGGTCTCTGCTCAAACCTTCTGGCTGAAACTGTGTACCGGGGTGATTTTCTAGTTCCCAGAAAAGGATTCTGCTCCCGTACAGCCCCCACCAGGCTAGACTGGGCACCCCAGGGGAGGAAGGACTGAGGGGTTGGGGATCTGGTGACTGGGGAAAGCAAGAGTCAACAAACTATCTGAGACAGTCAGTCTGTGCCCAGAGGAGACACTTGGGGGCTGTGCCAAGGATCACATGTGTTCATTCACGGGCTGCACGAGCACCAAGCCAGCAATTTGGTGAAGCCTTTGGTCTCCGCGTCTTGGTTTCCCTACTCATAAAGTTGAGTGTGTTTGGACCCACAGAGGGAATGGGGGAGGGGCATCCATCAGGGTCTCCGAGGGCGTGGAAGAATTCTCCTTAAGGTACTTGCTCCCCAACTCTTCCTCCAGCCCCTCATTTTACCTTAGCGCCACAGGCCAGCACCCACCGGGAACAGGGTCTCTTTGTGTTCTCTCAGCTTCTGGAAGGTGCCTCAGTAGACAAACCTTCCTTTATGGGATGGCAGGCTTAATGGAGACTGGGGAAATGGCAAAGGAGGGGTGGGAACCCCAGCAGGAAGAGGTATCTGCTGTTCACTGTGGGGTTTGGGGCAGATGCCTCCCAGAGGCCATTTGCGGGCCCAGAACAGTCCATCTCTTATAAGGAGAGAGCACTGCTGAGAAGCAACCACCAGGTGAGGGTGGGAGGGATGGGGAGGAGGTGTGTCAAAAGCAAGGAGTCCAGGAGGAGGGAATGCTGTCCCTATGTGGTACTAGTATGGCAACCCAGAAGGAGCCGTGAGAACTGCCGCCAGGGCACCTACCTTCTCCAGGTTGGTGTTATCCAGCCAGAGGGTCTCCAGGTATCTGCCAAAGGACTGGAAGGCATTGTCGGGGATGCTCTTCAGAGGGTTGTGGGACAGCTTCAGCTCCTCCACCACCCGAAGTTTGCTCAGGGCCGCTGAGGGGTAGCTAGACAGCTGGTTCCTGTCCAGGTGAAACTTGGCTAGGTTCTCCACATCATCCAGGGACCCAGGGTGCAGGGAAGTGAGGGCATTTTCTGACAGGTAGAGCCAGCGCAGGTCCTTGGCACCCTGGAAGGCTCCTGCACGCAGCTCTCGGATTTTGTTGTTGTTGAGCTGCAAGATGAAGAGGTTGACCAGAGGGGAGAGCAGCCCCCGGGGCAGTTCCGACACCTTGTTGTGGTCTAGATAGAGGTAAGTGAGTTCAGTCAGGTCATCGAAGGCTCCAGCGCGCAGCACCCGGATGTCATTGTGGGACAGGTACAGGTAGATGAGCTGCTTCAGGCCTCGGAAGGCGCCAGCGGCCACCTCGCGGATGTTACAGTGCTGCAGGTGCAGCGAGACCAGGTTCGGCACGGTCCGGAACGAGTTGGCAGCCAGCACCGGGAAGTTGTTGCGCTGCAGGTTGAGCAGTTTGGTAGTCTCTGATACCTTGGGGATCTTCTGCAGCCCCACCTTGTCACAGATGACATGCTGCAGATCACCGTGGCAGTGACAGTTTTGGGGGCAGGCGGCCAGCGCAGGCAGGAGGATAGCAAGGAAGACCAGACTGAGTAAGAGTACTCGGGCCATGATCAGGACGCCTTGAGCCGGGGCTGGGGGGCTAAGGCAGCGACAAGTCCTGACTCTCGGGTCTCCCGGCCCATTTATAGGGCAGCCTTGACCGCAGTTGGCAGCGGAGCCAGCTACTACGTGGAGCATCGAAGCCACTGATTTAACCCCCTCCCGCCCGGAGATGCGCCCCTGTCCTTGATGGCTGGGGGGCTCTTTTCACAGCAGGCGACCATATGTAGAGTTGAGGACCCTTCCCCTGAACCCCAACCCCTTCACTCCGGTTTGCAAACGTTATGCTGCACCTTTCCCTACCCTCCTCTATCTGGGCCAACACCCCGAGGTGGGGGGGAACGATGATAGGTGTGTCGAAGGGCCTCTGAATTTCCACTGGGCAGAGGGAGGTGTTCCCAGAACTTATTTATTTGCTCAACTTTGAGTCTCTACGTCCTCCTCCCCCACACGCCCTTGGCAGACAGGTCACCCTGGACTCCAGGAGGGAGGAAGTGGGGCCCGACGGCCGGATGCGTCTCACCGCGGTTGGCCAGCCGGCGGCGCTTTAATGGGGCTGTTGTGCCGCGCAGGCGGAGCGTGAGAGCTGCTGTGGGTTGGGCTCCCGCTTTTGGGTAAACCTTCCTGGGTTCATCCCAAGGAGGTGGGGGGAGGGGGCTGGTTGATGATGCTAGCTGACAGTTGCCTCTAACCCTTCTCCTAGCCCGTGGCGCCAAGCCTTTAAGAGGTCCTGGTTGTGGGCTTATCCACGACCCCTCTCTTAGCTCTGGGCTTCTATTCCGTCCTTTGCACTCTCGTTCCCTTTTCTAGGGCTGAAGGCTACACAGAAATGAGGGAACTGTTGTGTGTAGGGAGTGAACCACAGGGCTGGCAACACACCTGGAGACCACAGGCCGCTGAACAAGTCTGGTTGCGCAGTCTCCTTAATCTCCCCCAAATATCCTCATCTCCGGATCCTCCCCTCACCAGTGGTTAGGACCCACCCCTAAGAGGGGGGTCTCAGAGTGGCAGCCTAGTGGCGCCAATGTGTACTTGGCAGAGGCCAAGCTGGGCAAGGACCCCAGGACTGTGTGAGCTAGTGGGAGGTGGGGTGCTGGCTACAGGCGACCAGCCCTGGGTAGCCAGATGCTGGGTTATGGGCAGCCCCGCCCTAGTAGACCGGGCTTACATTTACTCACCAGCCAGCCATAGTGTCTGGAGTTCTGTGGAGAAGGGAGGGTGAGCAGGCAGGTTACAGCTTTGGCCCAGGATGAGTTCTGGGTTGCCTCAACTATGCCAGAACCACACCACTTGATGGTGTGCAGGAATGGAGGCCACCAACAGAGACCTGGTAGAGGACAAGATATCAACCTTCTCATGACACCCAATACATAGTTGTGGGGTTTGGTCTTCAAGCCTGTACTTTTCTAAGCCCCCCTTACTCCTCGCCTCTAGAATGGGGTTTGTGGGGGTCATTCTTGGCCTAGAATATTCTCTGGTGGTATTTAGGCTGGCTGTTAGTTTTTCTGTTGCACAGGATGTTCTAACCACTGAGGTTGCAGGTGTGTGTGTGTGTGTGTGTGTGTGTGTGTGTGTGTGCACACGCGTGTTCATGGGCCTTTTAAATCCATGCTGTGGCTGTATTTTTGTTTTGATGAAAATAAACGCACAGGAAAGTCTCCAGAGCTTGCGGGGCGCCCACCCTAAGGCCAGGCACTTGTCCCAGGTTGGAGGGGAGTGGTGTCTGTGTGTCTGTACCACTCCCAGCTCCATCGTAAGCCAGGCTGCCTTTCTCATCAAGTTTATGGGGCCTTTGGCTAGGAAGAGAGGGACGGAGGCTGTTGTGGCCTGAAATCAAGAAGGTAGGACCTGGAGGTGGAGAGAAGAGCTCTGGGTGCAAGTGATGCCAGAAGCCACGGGCTTCACAGGGGAGCGTCGGAACCCTGGGCAGGAGAGAGTGGCTTCTATTTTCGATTTTGTTCCAGACCAGGGGTCCCCCGCAGAGAGCTGCACTTCTGGCTTCTGACCTCTGGCTCTTGTCCCCTCGCTTACCTCAGTTCTCACCGTTCAGCTACCTAGGGTGGGTCACCACAGCCCTTCTCTGTCCCCTGCTTCCCTCCAAGCCGTCTTTTTGGCCCCTCTAGGTTGTTTATGGAACCACAGAGAACAGTCCCGTGACCTTCATGAACTTTCCCGAGGACACCCTGGAGCAGAAGGCTGGAAGTGTAGGCAGAATTATGCCTCACACGGAGGTGAGCCCCTGACGGATGCCCTCAGAGCCCCCTCTCACCACGTGAGGGCTTTCCGGCAGACATCCAAACAGCTCACTCAGATATAGAGGGCCCCAGCGATGGGGGCTTGCTGGACCTGGCCCGGCTCTGTGGGCTGAAGCAGGAAGAGCCGGAGAGGGAGCGCTGGGACAGCAGCTCTGAGCAGCCGCCAGCCGAACCTCTCCGTAGCCACCCTTCCTGTCTGAGGTGTGTTTTTGCCAAGCCCACTGTCTGTCTTGGGCAGCCAGACCAGTCTCAAAAAGGAGCCAGAACAGACGGAGGTTTTTTTCCCCTGATGTAGCTTTCTTCCTGCAGGCCTCTGCCTCTCACTCTTCTTTTGTCTGAGCATGACCTCCTCTTTTCCCAAGATGTGTGTCCCTTGAAGGTCCCTTACACTTCAAACGCCTCAGTCTCAGGCTCCTAGCTGTGACTCCTCTCTGGCCCCGACCATGTAACTTTATTCAGATATCACTGAGTTTCCCTGCCTCTCGGGGGTACCTTGGAGAATGCCCACACACTGGTTCTCCACTGCTTCTCAGCCACCCTCTTTGAGATGCACCCTGAGGTTTGTCCGGGAGACATCCTTCTTCCCATCCCCCCATGGAAGTACCCAGACCCATCCTCCCTTGGCACATTGGTCGTGGCTCTTCGTCTGCTAGAATTTCGGGTTCTCCCTCTCCTGATCACGTGGCACCGCCATGCGGTCATCTTCAGGTTCTACATTGCCTTATGGGAAAAGAGGGGAGACGGTGGCCTTCCCTTCTACATGGCTTATAATTCAGCATGTGGCATGCCCCTCTTCAGGCCTCCTTCAAGGAGGCTCACTACCCGGCCCTGTCCTCAGTACCCTGTGTAAAAGTACAGCCAGGGCAGGAATTTAAAAGGCAAGCAGCGCCCCCTCCATATACCCTCCCCGTGGTTCAGACCCAGTGTGGGTCTCTTCTTGACAACGGATCTGCTCTAGCCTCCCTTTCCTTTCCCGGGACTGAGATGAGTAGAACCAGCGGCTTCATTTCGTTAGAGGGTGAGGGGAAGAAAGAAAAGCAACCCCTCCGCCCCACCCCGATCTCCAAGGAACCTGTTCCCCAAAGCAAGAGAGCAGGAGGCTCAAGCTGAACACTGACCTGTCCCAGGCCCAGATCGTGAACATGGAGACCGGGGAGCTGACCAAGCTGAACATGCCTGGAGAGCTGTGCATCCGAGGGTACTGCGTCATGCAGGGCTACTGGGGCGAGCCACAGAAGACCTTCGAAACGGTTGGGCAAGACAGATGGTATCGGACAGGGTGAGCTACCGAGATGATGTGGACGCTGGCTACCAAGTGGGGACGGGGTTCTAAGGCTGAGTTAGGAAAACTCAACTAGCACATGGAGGAAGTGAGAGCTCACAGGATCCCTCCCTCTCCCCTCAACTCCCCCTACTAAAGACTTGGTTTCCAAAATTTGCTTGGAGGTGAGGCTTAGTAGTGGATCTAGATTTTGGGTGCCACATGGGGAACCATAGAGCCAATCCCCAGTGCCGGGACAGGGCGGGGAGCACCTCCAAGGCTCTCTGGAGATGTATCTTAGTTTCTAGTTCCTGGTCTACTGTGCATGAAGTACTGGGTTCAGTCTTCAGCACCACATAAACTGTATGTGCCTGAATGTATACTGAATGTGCCTGTCACCCCAGCACGTGGTAGAGAGGAGTTGAAGGATCAGGGGTTCAAGGTTATCTTTACCTGTATAGTGAGCTGAGAGCTAACCTGAGCTACGAGAGACCTTGTGTCCAATAATGGGGATAAATGGATTGTAGCTGCAGCTCGGTGGGTAGAGCACTGCTTGTCTAACATGCACGCAGCCCTGGGTTCTATCCCTAGGGTCTCATAGCCCTGGGGCATGGTGGTGCATGTGTTTGTAGTCACAGGGCTTGGGTGGAAGCAGGGTATTCCATGTCCAAGGTCACTTTCCTGAGACTGTCTCAAAACAAGCACCACCAACAAAATTTCCCTGAGTCAAAATGTGTGTCATGGGGGTGAACCTACTTCTCTCAGAGATAAGATTCCAGGGCAGCACACAGCATTTGCATCCCCAGAATCCGAACGGGTTTTCAGTGTGTTGTTTACTAATGAAAGCACCAGGACAGGACCGGCCAGAGCTCTTACCCTCTGAGTCAGTCAGCTCTCTGGTCCATACTTTACTTTTCTTTTCTTTTCTTTTCTTTTCTTTTCTTTCCTTTTCTCTTCTCCTTCCCACTCCCAGCTCAGAGCTGAGGACTGAACCCAAGGCCTTGTGCTTGCTAGGCAAGTGCTCAACCACTGAGCCAACCTCCGACCCATACCCGAGTCCTTGTGCACCTGCTGTGTGCCGTTGCGGTTTAGCTGAGGAAGGGCTTGCTTCTCCTTCCCACGTGTCTGGTGGAAGGAAACAGAATCTCAGACATCAAAAAAATCAAATGGGGTCACAGGAGAGGAAGTGGCTGTGGTGGAGAGAAAGGATTTTCTTAGTCCAGGGTCAGAGAAGGTCTCTGGAAACATCTGAACTGAGACCTAAATGATTCAAAAAGGAAGCCAGCCATAAAGGGGAGCCAATATATAAATAAGAAGACAGAGAGGATGTGACAGGTGCTACACTGATTTGTTTTTTTTTTTTTTTTCATCCTTCCAGTCTGCCATGTAGGCTCCAGAGGTATTTTTGTTCCTATTGGGACTCCTAGAGTCTAGAGCAGTGGGTGGCACATAATAGATGCTCAATAAACGATTCTGTGAGTGCGTGAACAAGAAAGCGAGTGGACTAGCCCAATAAAGCAGAGGTAGAAGCCACACCTGGCTTTCTTGTTACAGGGACATTGCCTCCATGGATGAGCAGGGCTTCTGCAGGATCGTGGGCCGATCGAAGGACATGATCATCCGCGGTGGTGAGAACATCTACCCTGCAGAGCTGGAGGACTTCTTCCACAAGCACCCACAGGTGCAGGAAGCACAGGTGAGGCCCCGAGAATCCAGTGATGCTCTAGCTTAGCTGAAGGGGTCTGCTGTGGTAAAACACCATGACGAAAAGCAACTTGGGGAGGAAAGGGTTTATTTCATCTCACACTTCTGCATCATAGTCCATCATCAAAGGGAAGTCGGGGCTGGAATTTAAGGCAGGAATCTGGAAGCAGGAACCAAAGGAGTGATTGAATACTGTCTTCTCCATAGTTTGCTTAGCCTGCTTTTTAAAATAACCCCCAGGACCACTAGCCCAGCACCACCCATAGTGAGCTATCTCTTCTCACATAAATCATCAATCAAGAAAATGTAGGCTTGCCCAAAGGCCAACCTGGTCGGGACATTTTCTCAGTTGAGGTTCTCTCTGTCCCAAATGACTTCAGCCTGTGTCTAGTTGACATTAAAAACTAGCCAGGCCAGCTTTTTTTTTTTTTTTTTTTTTTTTGGTTCTTTTTTTTTGGAGCTGGGATCGAACCAGGGCCTTGCTTCCTAGGCAAGCGCTCTACCACTGAGCTAAATCCCCAACCCCGCCAGGCCAGCTTTGATGTGTGGTATCTGTCTCTGACCTTGGATAGGTGGTTGGGGTGAAGGACGATCGGATGGGGGAGGAAGTCTGCGCTTGCATTCGGCTGAAGAGTGGAGAGACCACCACGGAGGAGGAGATCAAAGCTTTCTGCAAAGGAAAGGTGGGAACCCCAGGCGCCCTCATTCACTCACCTACCTCTCCCTGCCAGTCATCCTGGGTTGTGCTGCCCTGATGGATCCAACTCCCCAGCCAGGGGGAGCACTCTTTCTTTGCCCAGCCTCACGCTTTCCCTCTCTGGTCTGCAGATTTCCCATTTTAAGATTCCCCGATACATCGTGTTTGTGGAAGGCTATCCTCTCACTGTCTCAGGAAAGGTGTGTGAAGGGAGGAGACTGGGGAGGGGCAGGGCAGAGTGGGCGGGACAGTGTGGGGGCGGGGCGGGGCAGTGTGGGGAAGGGAGGGGTAGTGTGGGGAGGGGAGGGGAGGGGAGGGCAGTGTGGGGTCCTGTGGAGCTGGGTGCAGAAAGGCTAGGTGGTCCCACCAGTGTCTTCCTTAATGAGACAAAGAGCCTAGCAATAGGAGGACCCGGAAGTCACTTCTTCCTGATTTGCCCTGGGCTTTCTTAGGTTTAGTACTTGTCCCCCTCCCCCACTGTCCTTACCAGGCAAACCAAGGATGGTTAGTTACCATAGCACCACAGCGCAGACTCTCTCTCTCTCCTCTTTCTTCTAGGTCCAGAAATTCAAACTCCGAGAGCAGATGGAACAACATCTAAAACTGTGAAGCAAAGGAGGGTCCTCCCAGCCCTCCCAGAGCCCCTCAGTCCTCCCACACAAAGGAGGATCCTCCCAGACTTTCCCAGCCCTCTAACACAAAGGAGAGCCGTCCTAGCCCTCCCACACAAAGGATCCTCCCATACCCTTCCCAGCCCTCCCAGAACCTCTCTGTCCTTCCACACAAAGGAGGGTCCTGGGTCCTCCTCATGCCGCTTGTCATCTTTGCGACTTGGCATAAAGAATGTTCCCTGTTTGGCCAGTGTCTGGCTGCTGTGCTCTCTCTGTAGCTCCTGTGGGGATAGAGAAGGGAAGAGATAGGAGGACAGCCAGCTCCTTCACACCTAATCTCACAGCGTTTTGCTGTGCATTAATTACTTAATCTAAGCCCCACTCTGTCCTCTTGAAATTCCAAGCCACCCCCATTTTCTGTCTGCCTTTCTCTCTCTCTCTCTCTCTCTCTCTCTCTCTCTCTCTCTCTCTCTCTCTCTCTTTCTCTCTCTCTCTTTCTTTCTTTCTGTTTTTTGTTGTCTTCCCGTGAGACAGGACCTCACTCTGTACCCCTGGTTGTACAGGGTAGATCAGGCTGGTTTTGAACTCACAGAGTTCTCATTGCCTCTGCCTCTGGAGTGCTGGGATCAGTCCTTTGTGCTACCGTGCCTGGTGTTTGCATGCTTTACTCATTTGATCATTTTTTCTTCAAATCGTTGCGACAGATCAGTCCTGAAATAAGTGTTCGGTCTTGCTTCTTTGTTTCCCGAGGCTGGGAATCTGAAAGCCCCTCATGAATAGATAAGGACCTTCTCACTGGCCTACACTCCCGGCCCAATAATTATTGATTTTTTTTTTTAAATAACAGTTTTGAGTGCTGGAGAGGGGGCTCGGTGGTTGAGAGGACTGGCTGCTCTTCCAGAGGATTCGAGTTGGATTCTCAGCACTCTTTTTGGCAGCTCACAACTACCTTTGAGTCCACCCCCAGGGGATTGACGATCTCTTCTGGCCTTCGAGACCCCTCCCCCCAGCACGTGGTATATTCTTACATAGACGTATGCAAATAAATACAAATAAATCCGTAAACTAGCAGCCTTGTTGGACTGTAACTCACATCCTATCCAGTGCACCCATTTTAAAGTACATTCCCCACAGCACTTTAATTCGCATATATGTATAACAAGGACCAAAGCCAACTTTAATCATTGTCATCAATGCTGTCGCAGTCAGGTGGTGGTGGCCCACACCTTGAATCCCCAGCACTCAGGAGGAAGAGTTGGGAGGATCCCTGAGTTTGAGGCCAGCGTGGTCTACAGAGTGAATTCCAGGACAACCAGGGCTACACAAAGAAACCCTTTCTTGAAAACCAACAACAAAAACAAAACAAAAAATTGCCATCACCTCCTAAAGAGACGCTGAAGGGGCTGGAGAGATGGATCGGCGTCAAGAGCCTGCTCTTGGAGAGCTTGCTTCCCAGCACCCATATGGTGTTTCACAACCATCCATAATTCCAGTTCCAGGAGGTCCTGCTCCCTCTTCTGGCCTCTGGGGGTCACCTGATGTGTGCGCGCACACACCACACACACACACATACCACGCACGCACACGCACATGCACACGCATGCACGTGCACACACACAGAGGCAAAATACTGTATACATTAAACTATTCTTGTGTTTTGTTATGAGACAGTTTTAAATATTTCCCTGTGTAGCCCTGGCTATCCTGGAACTCACTCTGTAGACCAGGATGGTCTCAAACTCAGAGATCCACCTACCTCTGCCTCCTGATCACTGGGATAAAATGTGTGTAGACCTTCACCCAGCTCCTTTAAACTTTTTTTTTTTTTAAAGATTTATTTATTTTATGTGTATGGATGTTCTGCCTGAACATATGTTCATGCACCTCATGCCTGCCAGGCGCTCTCAGAGGTTAAAAGGAAGTGGTAGATATTCTGGAATGGTTCTGGACTACCATGTAGGTGCTGGAAATCAGGTCCTCCTACAAAAGAGCGATAAGTACTCTTAATCACTTGAAAAAGAAGAAAAGAAAAGAAGAGAGAGAGAGAGAGAAGAGAGAGAGAAAGACAGGATTGTTCATACCTTCGAACCTAGTACTTGGGAGGCAGAGGCAGATGGGTCTCTGAATTTGAGGCCAGCCTTCATTGTCTACACAGCAATTCCAGGACAGCAAGGGCTACACAGGGAAACCTGTCTCAAAACCCAACGAAGCAAACAACAAACAACAGAACTAAACAAAGAACCCATAAAACAACAACAAAACCAACTCTGTGGTCTTGCTGGGTACAGTAGCGTCCAGCTCGTACTTCACTACTTGAAGACAGAAGCAAAGTGATCGCTGCAAGTTCAGGGCTAGCCTAGGCTACATAACTACTGGCGGTTTGAATATGCTTTACCCAGGAAGTGGCACTATTAGGAAGGTGTGGCCTTGTTAGAGTAGGTGTGGCTTTGTTGGAGGAGGTGTGTCACTATGGGGGCGGTCAATGAGACCCTCCTTTGAACCACATGGGAGCCAGTCTTCTCCTGGCTGCCCTTGCATGAAGATGTAGAACTCTCAGCTCCTCCTACACCAGGCCTGCCTGGATGCTACCATGCTCCCACCTTGATGATAATGGACTGAACCTCTGAACCCGTGAGCCAGCACCAGTTAAACATTGTTGTTTATAAGAGTTGCCTTGGTCATGGTGTCTTCTCACAGCAGTAAAACCCTAAGACAATGACCTTGTCTCAAAAAAAAAAAAAAAAAAAAAAAAAAAAAAAAAAAGATGACAAACGTCCAAAAAACAACAACCAACAAATGAAACCTTCTGTTTGTCACTCTCCATGTTTTTCAACCAATCCACTTTTTATTTTCTATAAGTTTTGATCAGTCAATCTTGGATTTCTCTAAGGAACAGGCCTTGCATCAAAAACAAAACAAAACTAAAACAAAAACAAAAACAAAACAAAAAACCCACAGCAATACAAAAGCAGAATGAGGGGCTGGAGAGATGGCTCAGTGGTTAAGAGCACTGACTGCTCTTCCAGAGGTCCTGAGTTCAATTCCCAGTGACCACATGGTGGCTCACAACCATCTGTAATGCCCTTTCCTGGTGTGTCTGACAGCGCGACAGTATACTCATATACATAGAATAAATAAATCTTTTTTAAAGAATAAATAAATCTTTTTTTAAAAAAGCAGAATGATTTAGGACATGGGAAGACTGGGTGAAGGTCGGTGCCTGCCAGTGAGTAGCCAATCTTCATGGCTCGTGACGGGTCACTTGTTCAAAAAGAATGGTGGCATTTGCATGATCTCAGGGTACAGCGTTCTGTCCTCTGATGCCCAGAAGTCAGCCGCTGGATACTTGACCAGGCCAAAATAGAGTCAAAGGCAAACTCCAGGCCCCAGGGAAATAACATTGACAACAGTGATCTCAGTTCATCGTGCCCACTACAGCAAACTGAGTAGTAGTAATAATATCAGTCATGGCCGGCATGGCGCAGGGAGAGCTGAGAGTTCTACATCTTTATTTGAAGGCTGCTATGAGGAGACTGGCTTCCAGGCAGCTAGGATGAGGTTCTTATAGCCCACACCCACAGTGACACAGCTACTCCCTGGGCCGAGCATATACAAAGCATCACACTTAGTGTCTACCTCTCTGTGGTTTGCACTCCTTTCTGCTTTAGAAGAATGCATAAAAAGAGAGCGGTGAGAGGGGTCAGAGGGTATAAGACATTTGTCATCAAGCTCGATGCCATGACTTTGATCTTTGGAACCCTCAAAGTAGAGGCAAGGAACTGAATCCTTTAGTTTGTCCTCCGATCTTCACATAAGCCCTGTAGTATGAGTGCCCATACACATGCACACACGTGTACACACAAATAAACAAATGAAAAAAATGCAAAAAACAAACCTCACAAATATTGGTAATAGCAAGCTGGTAGCTAAGGGATTTTTGACCTGCCATTTCTCAAGCCAGTTTTCCTCTCCCAACACTCTGTCTCCTGAGCCATGAGATCATTGGCAGGAGATGTAAGTCTCTTAGATCCAGCTGTCTGAAGTAGGTTTAGTTCGCACTGGCCTTCGTGGTCAGAGCATTCAGGAGTGTTATGTGAAGCATGTGTATTACTTACAGGCAGCAAGGAAGAGAAGGCCAGGATGCACTGAGGCTGCTGCCCTAGGCTTGGGAGAGCTGCCTGGTGTAGACTAAGTCTGCCTCACTCCAAGTGCAGCTGAAGGACAGGAAAATACCACTCCCTAAGTCGTATGCTTTAGGGCCACATACAAATGGGCTAACACACTGAAAAAATATCCTGCTTCTAGAGGGAACTAGAGGAGAGAGAGAGAGAGAGAGAGAGAGAGAGAGAGAGAGAGAGAGAGAGAGAGAGAGAGAGAGAGAGAGAGAGAGAGAGAGCGAGCGCTGGTTCCTCCTGAGTGCTGTATTCCCAACACCTTACTTTCTTGAGGAAGAACTGCTTTCCGACGACACCGTGTGACTCCCAAGCCCATGATCTTTCCCTTCTGAGGGACAGTTGCTCCAAGCCTCTCACATGTGTCCTGCCTCTCCTGCACACACCAGGTCTGCCACCTCTCTCTTCCATCGCATGCCAGGGACCGGCCTGACTCAGAGACCACACAGCCCACTCTCCCTGCCAAGCCAATCCCCAGTGGAATTCTTTTCTTTTTTTCTCTTTTCCCTCCCTTCCTTCCCTTTAAAAAATATTTATTTTATTTCATGTGTTTTGACTGCATATGTCTGCGCACCACGTGCATGCTGGAGGAAGTCGGGAGCTCTTACAGATGGTTGCGTGTGGGTGCTGGGCTCTCTGCAAGAGCAGACGGAGCTCTTACTGCTGAGCCATCTCTCTGCTCCCTCTTCCTTTTCCTTCTTGAAACACTGTCTCATGCAGTCAGGCCTGGATTACACGGCTGTTCTGCCACACGTGGCTTTTTTTTTTCTTTTTTTAAACAAAGTTTTATTTATATTTAAGTTTTTAGTTTGTAAACGTATGTGTTGTTCTGTCTGCCTGTACCCCTGCAGGCCAGAAGAGGGCATTAGATTGCTTTATAGATGGATGTGAGCCACCGTGTGGTTTCTGGGAGTTGAACTCAGGACCTCTGGAAGAGCAGTCAGTGCTCTTAACCACTGAGCCATCCCTCCAGCTTTAGGTTTTGCTGCTTCTTCTTCTTCTTCTTCTTCTTCTTCTTCTTCTTCTTCTTCTTCTTCTTCTTCTTCTTCTTCTTCTTCTTCTTCTTCTTCCTCTCTCTTCCTCTTCCTCTTCCTCTTCCTCTTCCTCTTCCTCTTCCTCTCTTCCTCTTCTTCTTCTTCTTCTTCTTCTTCTTCTTCTTCTTCTTCTTTTGTTTGTTTAAATGTAATTGGGTATTTTGCCTGCATGCATGTCTGTGCATTTAAGCCACAATTGTTTATTTTATTATTGTGTCTGTGTGTATTATGTGCACACATGAGTTGTCTAGGAGCCACCCATGGTGGCCAAGGGACCACTATGTGGAGCAAGGTTCTCTCCCACTACATAGTGGCTGTCCAGGGACCATTGAGCTTTGTCCAATCCTTGCTGAGCCATCATGTCTTCCCCCTCCTTTTGTTTCTTTGGGATAGGTTCTCACACTGTAGCCCAGGCTGGCTTGGAACTCCCACAATCCTCCTGTCTAGCCTCTGGAGTTCTAGTATGACAGGTGTGAGCCCCTGCCCCTGGCTTCCAACGATTTTCTGCTACTCTAATACCCAACCCATGAGCTTCCTTCCCGCTGACTCGCACTCTTCTATAGCCCCACCATCTCACAGCCAGTTAACTAATACCAAACTAACTGAATTAACTCTTGACTTGGTTAGTGTCTCCTCACCCAGTTAGACTGTGACCTGATTTTAGGCACCTACGTCGGCCTGGCTTTCAGATCTGAGCCAGATATACAACAATGTAAGCAACGGACTGAAAGAACTAAAAATTCTTGATGGGTCAAGAAAGTCGCTCTGGCACAGGTAGCTTATTGGCCGGGTCCGCCACACCATGTCCTTGGCAAAGGACAGACAGGCTGTGTCCTTGGGAACGAATAAACTGTGGGTGCAAAAGTGACCAGCAGGTGGCGCCGCAGACCCGAGGCCCAGGGCTCTCTAGCCACTCTGGGAGAGGCAATACGAGGTCACGCAGCCCCTCTGACTTCCGCCGGGGCGACCCACGCGGTCCAGCCCGGGGCACACCCTTGCTGGGCGCGCTGTTGAGGTCTCGCATCCCTACTTTCTGCCGCCTTGCACGTCATGGTTCCCTCCGGGGTCCGGACCCGTAGATGGGTAGCAGCGGCCAGGGCCGCCCAGAGGCGCCCCCGTGTGGATAGCCTGGGACAGCCTCCGAGTCCTGAGTCCGCGAGCACGCGCGCGGCGCTTTACGTGCACGTGAGTGGGCAGGGGAGCGCAGAAGGAAGCGGTGGCCGTGGCTGACATTTGTTCCGCTGATAGTCCACCTACACTGTATCCGTGCCCCAACATCACATCTGGCATAACATCTGTTCAGGTCCTAACCCACCGGAATAAGTGTTGGGCCAAAGACCTTGAGCCTGGAGCTCACTAGCTGGGTTATCCTTTGGAATCTGTTTTGTCTCACTGAAGTGGGCATAGTAATCTCTTCGCCATCTGCCCATGGGACGCAGAGTGGCTTAGTTGTCGCAGCCGCCCTCTGACCAACCTCAGAATGGGAACGGGGATGTGTGAGATAAACCCTGGAAGTGGCCTGGGCAGCCCAGAGCCCCGCCTTAGCTCATACACGCATCCCCTGTCCCCAGTGGCCTTATTGCGAGAAACGCTGCAGCTACTGCAACTTCAATAAGTACATCCCCCGCGGCGTGGACGAGGGGGCCGTGCGGAATTGCCTGGTGACTGAGGCAAGGACGCTGCTGCGGCTCAGCGGGGTGCAGAGGTCAGTACTGGGACAGTAGACAAGGTCTTGGGGTGAGAGGACACCACAGGAGAACGTCCCTGGGGGCTTTCCCCGGGTTTTATGTCTCTGTCCTCTTCCTCCAGGGTGGAGTCTGTGTTCTTTGGTGGGGGAACCCCGAGTCTGGCCAGTCCCCACACTGTAGCTGCTATCCTGGAGGCCGTGGCACAGGAAGTCTACCTGCCTGCAGATTCGGAAGTCACGTTGGAGGCCAACCCCACTTCAGCCCCAGGTCCCAGGCTGGCAGCTTTTGGAGCAGCAGGAGTGAACAGGTTGTCCATTGGTTTACAGGTGACCTATCTGACCCACCGTACCCCAGGGCTCCCAGATCCTAGGGTGGTATTGCGTCATTGGGGAAACATTTCTGGGTACAGGGTCTAGTAACACTTTTCTTTCTGTTTGTCTCTTGATATATTGGCCCATACACTTCCTGTGGCAGGCTTTGGCATTATTAATATTAATATTATTATTATTACCTTTGTTATTTTGAGGCAGGGTGCCCTATAGCTCAGGCTAGCCTCAGATTTGATATGCAGTCAAGGATGACCTTGAGCTCCTGACCCTTCTGCCTCCACCTTTAGGGTTTCAGGCATGTGCCACTGTGCCCAGTTTATACGGTAATAGAGATCAACCCCCAGGCATGTAGGCAAGCATTTCACTAATTGTTGTTGTTGTTGTTGTTGTTGTTATTCTGACTTTGAGACAGTAATTCACACTGTAGCTCAGACTGGCCTCATACTCATAGTAATCTCCCTGCCTCAGCCTTTCAACTCCTGGAATTACAAGCACAAGGCTAAGCTAGTTTAACCTTCTACAGTCCAGCCATTTAACGTAGGACCTGCCCCATAGGTGTGGATGGGGAGAGGGCAGTGGTTAAAGTGCTTACTGGGCAAGTGTTGAACTGACCGTTGGATCCTCAGCTCCCACACAAATGCTGTCTGGGTATGGCGGCCTGCCTGGAATCCCAGCACTTAGAGGCACAGAAAAAGGAATCCTCCCCTCACCTTGCTTAATGCTAGCTAGCCAGACTTAACCAATATCAACTGTGGTTTTGACCCAAGTGAGTAAAGTAGCAAGAATTTATGGAAGATGGGCTAGAGACCTGGCTCAGTGGTTAAGAGCACTGGCTGCTCTTCCAGAGGTTCTGAGTTCAATTTCCAGCAACCACATGGTGGCTCACAACAGTCTGTAATGGGATCTGGTACAGGAATGTATGCAGGCTGAATACTGTATATTTAATAAATAAATAAATCTATAAAAATTGAAGAAGATCCCCAATATCGACCTTGGGCTTCCACAAACACACATGTACTCATTCCCTCCTTCACACACACAGGAACACATATGCACACAGGCACACTTCACCTATTTAGACATGGAAGAAAGGAAGGAAAACAAACGGGGTGGGGCTTGTTCTATGATTGGAGACATGAAGCAGGCCGGCAGCGGGGCCATGGCATGGTAAATGCTACCTCTAGAGGAACCTACGAAGGCTTAGAGTACCGAGGGGAGCCCAGCCTGATGAAATCCTGGAAGCCTTCCTGGAGGAAATGATGTATGAGTGAGACAGAGCAGGTGTTTACCAGGTAAGGGGGTGTGGGAGGAAAAGGGCACAGGATGTGGAAGAACTTTGCATGTTTGGAAGAGAAACCGTGTGACTGGAGAGGCTGGAGACAAGGCTGCCAAACAGGACAAAAGCTGTCAGCTCCTGTGGGAGTTTGGGGTTCTCTCCATTGGCCATCCTCTGAAGGTGTGTTTATGAGTCAGGAGAACTCTAGGTTGACCTCTGTTGACCTCTGTTTCCTGATCCTGGATTGCCACCCCTGCCACCCCCATTCACCACAGTGCTTAGGGAGGAGCACTCCACCTAGGCTTTAGGATCCTAGAGTAGCACGCCTGGGTGTTCTTGCTCAAAACACTTCCTTTAAATCCCCACCTACCCTGTTTGGTTTTTTGAGACAGGGTTTCTCTGTGTAGGCCTGGCTGTCCTAGAACTCACTCTGTAGACTGGGCTGGCCTCGAACTCAGAGATCCATCTGCCTCTAACATCCCGAGTACTGGGAGTAAAGGCCTCATGGGACACCACCACCCAGCTTCTCTCTCTTTTTTATGACAAGGTCTTACCATCCACTCTGGCCTGAAACTGGTTATGTACTTCGAACATAAGGCAGCTTCGAACTCCTGATCCTCCTGCTTCCACCTCCCCAGATAATGGGATTACAGATGTGCACTACCACACCTGGCTTCTACTTATGAGGAAACATCAGATAACACTAAATGAAGAGACCTTTGGGTCTGGATGTGGTGGGCACACAGTTGTTCTCTCACTAGCTCAGGAGGCTGAGGCAGGAGGTTGACCATGAGTTCCAAACTGGCCTGAGCTCTTTACTGAGACCCTGTCTCAGAAGGAAGCAAGCAAGCCAGCCCTTGGGGAAACTGGCGGCTAGGCTTTGTTATACATAGGAAGGGACCCTTACCGAGCTTATAAGCTTGAGCTAATAAAAATGTTAAAAGGTAATTTAAAAAGATGGCTTCTTCGATAAAGGGACTTGCTGCCCAGCCTGATGACCTGAGTTCTATTCCCTGTCACAGCTTACATGATGGAAGGAAAGCGCCAACGCCTCCAACTTAACCTTTGACCTCTATATAATCGCCGTCGTGCACCCTCAATAATTAATAAAAATATACTATAAACATAATAAACACAAAATATGTTTGATTTTATAATAAATATTAAATATTTGCCTTTATAATAGATATAGTAAAATATTTTGTAATACATAAAATATTATAAATATGTTTATAATAAATATAAAATTATTAGCGAGGAAAAAGCCTGTTGGATTTAGAATCACCCACTTCTAAATTCCTGGTGTGACACTGCAGTTACTTACTGTCTCGGAACCTTAGCTTTCTCATCTGTCAATCTGATGGCTGAGCATTGTGGCACACGTCTCTCCTCCCAGCACTCAGCAGGCAGAGGCAGGATAACCCACAAGTTTGAGGCCAACCTGGGCTACTTGGTGAGTTCCAGTCTAGTCAACACTATAGTAAGACCCTGTCTCAAGAGGAAAGAAAACAAAAGAGAAGGTTTTAAGGGTTAAACGCACCCTTCGTTGAGGGGTAGCTCTCTGGGTCTGCCTGGACTCACTCCCCTCTGCCTGTTGTGTGTCCCTCACATCTGTGCCCTAAATAAGGCTGAATGTTGCCGCGTCCCTCTGGGACAGCATTTACACCAGACCCTCTCTCTCTAGTCCCTGGATGATGCGGAACTGCAGCTGCTGGGCCGGACTCACTCAGCTCTCGAAGCTTTGCAGACCCTGACGGAGGCCAGGCACCTTTTCCCTGGCAGAGTGTCGGTGGATTTGATGCTGGGGTTACCGGCACAAAAGGTGGAGCCATGGCTTCAACAGCTTCAGAAACTGCTGCGCCACTGTGACGACCACCTCTCCCTCTACCAGCTGACCCTGGAACGGGGCACCTCACTCTTTGCCCAGGTGCAGCAGGGTACCCTCCCGGCCCCCGACCCGGACTTGGCTGCTGAGATGTACCAGGAGGGCAGGACAGTCCTTCGTGATGCTGGCTTTCGCCAGTATGAGGTCTCCAACTTTGCACGGAATGTGAGTGCAGGGCTGATGACAGGCCGGGGTGGGGGGGGGTGGGCGGTGGAGTGGCATGGGGATGGTATACAGAATAAGAGGGCTGAGATATGACCAAGGAACTGAGGCCCTTTGAAGAGAAGGGTTCCTTTTGGGTGCTCTGAGACCTGAGGTGGTGAGAAATTTTAATCGGATGCCCAGGACCTAAACAGAAGCCAAAATCACCTACTTCTGTGCCGACGATTCCCATCTTCCCCACAGGGGGCGCTCAGTAATCACAACTGGACGTACTGGCAGTGCGGTCAGTACCTTGGCATTGGGCCTGGTGAGTCGATCGTGAACAACCGAAAGCATGATTCAGGAGAGGAACATTCTGGTTGTGTGAACTTGGGCTGCCCATTTAGCCACTCAGAGCCTGCATTTCCTCCTGCAAAATACACACGACCTCTCTGTAGAACTGTGGAATGCGAATTTTCAGGCCTTTGCAGCTGGGTGCCATGCTTCTTTCTGAGTCTGGCATGGGTGAGAAGCCCCTCGGGGACTTGTTACGACCCAGAGTGCTGGACCCTACCTCCAGGACTTCTTATGGGCAGGGCTGGAGTGGGACCTGAGGATTTACATTTAAAGTAGTTGCTTCAGGGACCACCCTTGGAAAGATCCCTGCTTTCAATCTGGTAATTCACCACCTTAGCTTCTATTAACGCGTGTGTGGTGGTTGTTTACTGCTATCCTCAGGAGCCCACGGACAATTTGTGCCCCAGGGAGCTGGAGGCCATACCCGGGAAGCACGGATCCAGACACTGGAGCCTGACAACTGGATGAAAGAGGTGATGCTCTTTGGTCATGGCACCCGGAAGTGCATCCCCCTGAGCGAGCTGGAGCTGTGAGTACCTGAGTACACAGGCTTCTTCCCCAGGGTCGCCAGCATCCTGGAAGCTCCTCCGTGTTCTTGTATCCTTGTTACCTGCTTTGCCCCTCCCTCTTTGTCCCCACCATGTGAGTTCTAAGCACACTATTACCCCCCAGCATTGGGTTTAAAGAATGTGAGGTCTCGTCTCTGAGGTCCCATGGTGATTCTCTTTCAGGCTGGAGGAGATTTTGGCTATGGGGCTGCGCACTGATGTGGGGGTCACTCACCAGGTAAGGGGCTGGGGGTTCTCAGATACTATTAGCTCCCCCTAAGAATTAATCAGTCGGGTTGGGGATTTAGCTCAGTGGTAGAGCGCTTGCCTAGGAAGCGCAAGGCCCTGGGTTGGTCCCCAGCTCCGGAAAAAAAAAAAAAAAAAAGAAAGAAACTTTAAAAAAAAAAAAAAAAGAATTAATCAGTCACTTCCCAGATCCCACGCCCTCCATCCTCTGGGTTGGCAGCTGGAAGGTAGACCTGACCAGCTGAAGTCTGGTGACAGAGGCAGTGGGCAGTGTTGTATAATGGTTAAAGATTGCACCTAGAGTTTCATGGTGCTCTATGCTGGACAGGTGCTCTACCGCTGAGCTATTATTCACCATGAAATCCAAATATGTGTGTGTGTGTGTGTGTGTGTGTGTGTGTGTGTGTGTGTGTGTGTGTGTGTGTGTGTGTGTGTGTGTGTGTGTGTGTGTGTGTACATGTGTGTGTGTGTGTTTTTGTGTGTGTGTGTGTGTGTGTGTGTGTGTGTGTGTGTGTGTGTGTGTGTGTGTGTGGTGCGTTTGGCCACTTCTGTATCCAGCTGCATGGCCCTCCACCAGCTCATTCCCCTGACTTTGCTGTTTCCTAGCATTGGCAGCAGTTTGAGCCCCAGATGACCCTGTGGGACGTGTTTGGAGCAAGCAGGGAGGTGGAGGAGCTGCTCGCACAGGGTTTGTTGCTGCTGGACCACAGGTATGTTGGGAGTATTGTGCAGAGGAGTCTTCCCAGTCCCTGAGGGTTCTTGACTACAGACTGGGGTACCAGAGGACAGCCATAATGTGTGTGCCACAATTAAGTGTGCCCCTCCTCTTCAAAGTGGTAGAAACAAGAAAGACTGGTACAGAAGGATGTGGGGTGCCAGCGGTGGGTAGGAATGGGCCTTCATGGTAAAGCGAGAGTCACATCCAGACCTCTCCGTTTTCTAGGGGTCTCCGGTGTTCCTGGGAGGGTCTAGCTGTGCTGGACTCCTTGTTATTGACCCTCCTGCCTCAACTCCAAGAGGCCTGGCAGCACAGGACTCCCTCACCTGAGTCAGGAGGATGACCAGACATTCCTGTATCATGGGACAACACCAGTGGACTCGGAGGGCTGGACCAGCATGATGGCATCAGCCTGTAGGTGCCGTCTCTGCTTTGAGGTGTTATTGCTTGCTTCTGTCACGCCCATGGGGATGGATGCGGTCAGTTGGGTGGAAGGCTATCAGTTCTGGGTACCGGTATTCCTCACGGCATCCCAGGAGTCATGGACTGTGTGTTCCCTGACTGGGATGTACTTACCACCACCCCCACTGGCTTTTGTCGGCTTTTTTGGACACCAAATAACAGAAAATCTTTCTACAGGGGATTGTACCTATCCCCCATTCTAAAGCAAAGCCCCAAGTTAGCTTCTATGATTCAGTAGAATTAAATCCCCTCCAGATCTCTTAAACAAGAGGAAACATAGGAACAAGATGTTTACAGAACCATTTGAGGGGCTAGAGAGATAGCTCAGTGGTGAGAACACTGTTTGCTCTTCAACAGGACCAGGGTTCAATTCCCAGCAGCCATGTGGCAGCTCACAGCCATCTGTAACTCCCATTCCAGAGGATCTGGTGCCCTCTTTTGACCTCTGTGTGTAACAGACACATATGTGGTGCATGGCTATTCATCCAGGCAAAATACATATACAATAAAAATAAATTAATCTAAAGAAAGATTCTTATTCAAGGCCATTTGTTGCACAGAAATGTATCCTGTACTCTGGGTATGCCTCATGGTTTCCTAAGGGTTGAATTCAGGATCAAAGTCTTAAAAATTATTTTAATTTTTATTATTTATTTGGTTTTTCAAGACAGGGTTTCTCTGTGTGACCTTGGCTGTCCTGGAACTCACTCTGTAGACTGGGCTGGTCTAGAACTCACAGAGATCTGCCTGCCTTTGCCTTTCCCGTGCAGGGATTAAAGGCTTGCACCAACACTACCCAGCTTTTAATTTTTAAAAGTGTGTGCGTGTGTGCGTGTGCGTGTGTGTGTGTGTGTGTGTGTGTGTGTGTGTGTTGGGACACGTGTGCATGGGGGCCAGAGGAGAGTGTTGGATCCTCTGGAGATGGAGTTAGAGGAATTCGAGCCATCTTATCTGAGCACCACACTCTGGTCCTCTGGAAGAGCAGGGAGCACTCTCAACTGCTAAGCTATTTCTCCAGCTCCTATTATTTTATTTCTGAGACAGTGCCATATGTGCCCGAGACTGCACACTCACTCTGTAGCTGAAGATAATGCTTAGCCTGTGATCCCTCTGCCGCCGTCCCCCAAGTTCTCCCAAGTGCTGAGGTCAGACGCATGCACCACACCCATTTTTCTGTGGCTCTGCACGTCATGCTCTGAGGCAAACATCACCAACTACATCTCCAGACCTATTAGGTTCAGTAATTTTTTAAAATTTAGCTGTATCTATTTTACTATATAAGTTTAAGTATTTTGTGTGCATCCTTGGTTGTACACAGCGTGTGTGTGCCTGATGGATTGCCTGGAACTGCAGTTGTAGATGTTTGTGAGCCATGATGTGGGTGCTGGGTATTGAATGTGGGTCCTCTGTCAGATCAAACAAGCGCCCTTAACTGTTGCGCCATCTCCAGCCCCGAGGGTTCAATACTGCACAGCTGCATTTCTGCACAGCTGCGCTTCTGCACAGCTGTTTCTGCACAGCTGCATCTTTCCTTTGAAATTAAGGAGCTCATCACCTGTGGCATGATACCTCGAGACCCAATGTCCCATCACCTGATAATCATTTGACTAGTGATTTAAGCACTTACTAGTGATTCTTTGCCAAATCACTTTTTAAATTTACATATGTATTTAAAGACTTATATATACAGTTGCTCTCTCTGCAAGTACACCTGCATGCTGGAAGAGGGCATCAGATCACCCTATAGATGGTCATGAGCCATCATGTGGGTGCTGGGAATTGAACTTTGGACTTCTGGAGGAGTAGACAGTGTTCTTGACCACTAAGCCATCTATCTCCCCAGCCTCAAACTTATGTATTTTATGCATATGAGTACCTTCTTGTATGTATGCCTGCATGACAAAAGAAGACGAAATCAGATTATAAATGGTTGTGAGCTGCCGTGAGGTTGCTGGGAATTGAACTCAGGATCTATAGAAGAGCAGTCAGTGCTCTTAACTGCTGATCCATCTCTCCGGCACAGCCAAATCATTTCTTAAATTGAGGATTTCAAAGTATTGGTTTCTGATTCGATTATTTCTTCCAAATCAATTACTTTCCATTTCCCTTATAAAAAAGAACTTTCCTCTGTTATTGTTACAATGCTAAGAATCAGACATATGGCCTTGCTCAAGCCAGACAACCTCCTTCTATGATAACAATCACAAACCTGTAAACCCCTAATCCTGTAACAGCACATCCCATCCCATAGTCCTTAGGCTGTCAGACTTCCTGGACATGGGAGGGCGGCTGTAATGAATACATCTCGACTAGCCGTGCCCCTGCTCTTCAAAGTGACATATTTCTTCCCAATAATGCAAGACCTTCCTTCTCCTCTCCTGCTACCTGTAGGGGACTCACAGACCTATAGGAAGGGACCCCCGCTCTACCTTGGGGAACTTGAATTCTCCTCAGATCCCCAGTCATGTTCTCTATGTGTCTGTGACACTGAGGGCTGAACACTCATCAGAGTCCACACTAAGCTGCTGCACGCTTGTGTGTCTGTAGCATTGACATTTCTTTTAAGAAATCCCTTTCCCCAAAAAGACAAACGAACGTATCTCCTCCTTGGGCCTCTTCCAGCCTTTCATTCTTGACTTGGAAATTGTAGGCCACACGTGCATGTGGGCGTGTTTACACGCTCCTCTGTGCTGGTGGTTTGTTTCATCGTGGTACGGCCTGCAACTCAGGACCTCCTGATGTAAGCAACCCTATGTCTCTGAGCTACATCCTCAGCCTAAAGCTCCTTAACTAATTCCTTATCTCGGCAAAGGGTGCCACGGTGCCAGAAGTGACTTAGTAACCCTGCACGTGGAAGCATGTTGGCTTCTAGTGGATGATGAAAGGTGGGGATCCCCCCACTGCTTAAGAGTAAGCGGATATACTTCCCATGTGCTGATGGGTGTGAATGCCAGTCCTTCTCTGACCCTGTGGTAATGTGGTAACTGTTACTTTATTCATGAACTAGTCATCTAGCACCAGTGGTCTGCGGGGCACCACGCTGGGCATGAACAGGGGAATAAGAACTGTCTGTGCCTTAGAGAGCTTGATGCCATGTTGACAGATGTTCAGAGAGATAAAGCGTTGTTGGTTAAGGTGTTACAGACCGCGATGGGAGTCTGGAGGGCACTAGATTTTGAGGGACTGAGAGGAAGAAAGAAGAGGAAATGTGTTTTTCTTACCAATTCTTGTACCCCTAGAGCTCTGGTGAGCCTAGGTTTGAGCAGCTGGTGGGTGGCTGGTGATGCCCCAGGGTACCCCTGCCCCAGCCTTTCCCTGATCTTGATATTCAAGAAGCTAGCACAGGGCTAGGGGAGGGGCTCTATCAGATAAACCTTGGCCACTCAGGTTTCTCCTAACTGCCAGGGCTTGTGCCACTTGAGATGTCTGGGCACTCCCTGCTGAGGCACCTTAGGGAGCCTGTGTAGGGGCTGGATGGGAGCCAGGGCCAGATCAGGGTGGCCCCAGTCACCTTCCTTGACTCAGCCTGGTCCCACCCTTTCCAAATGAATCAGAACCTCCTGGAGGTGGGGCCCAGGAACCTAGCCATTGACTGCTTCCTCAAGGCTCCAAAACCAGGCCCAATTTGGAAAGCCCTGAAGATCGTCTCTCCCCACCTTCCATTCTGGAGTGGAGACGAGAGGCCTAGAGCTACTTCCCGACACGGCAGTATGGGAGTGGGATCCTTCCACGGCTCGTTCACCAAACGGGTGATCTTCCATTTTGGGACATTGGTCTGTGTTTTTAGATGGGGTTTCATGTAACCCGGCCTTGAGTTCTGTGTAACTGAAGGTAACCTTAAACTTCTGATTCTGTTGCCTCCCAAGGGCTAGGATTTACAGTCATGTCCTACCATGCCTCGTCTCATACACTTAAAATAACTCTAGGCTCCATGTCATGCCTAATACACAATGAGTCTGTGTAAATAGGGCTGTGGAGATGGCTCAGTGGTGTATGCCATCAAGCCTGACCATCCTAGCCTGGTGCTCAGGACCTACAGGGTAGGAGAGAGCTGACTCCCGAAAATTGTTCTCTAACTTCCTCAAGAGTGCCATGGCGTGTGCAAATGCCCCCAGATAAATACGTGTAATTTTTAGAAGAGGGAGTGGCTGGGGCGGTGGCTCATGGGTGAAGAGCAGTTGCTACTTTTTTTTTTTTCTTTTTTTCTTTCTTTTTTTTTTTTTTTTTTTTTTGGAGCTGGGGACCAACCCAGGGCTTTGCGCTTGCTGGGCAAGTGCTCTACCGCTGAGCTAAATCCCCAACCCCACTAGTTGCTACTTTTACAGAGGACTTGGATTATGTTCCCAGCACTCACGCCATGGCTCCCTCCCCAAGTTCCAGGGATCTGACACTCTCTCCTGGCCTCTGCAGGCACCAGGCATGTATCTGGTACACATACAAGCAAGCAAGCACTCACACACATAAACTTTTTTTAAAGATAATTCTTTAAGTAATGATCAGGAAGAAACTATGTAGGTATTCAATACAGAAGCAATTCCCTACCCCTGAAAATTCCCCAGTGGGAATTTGTTAAGTCTGCAGATAATGGACCCACACAGATATACCACTCAAGCTCCTCACCTTTGAGCAGCTCTAATGATGAAATCTATTTAACTCCGGCCTCGCTCTGTGGCACCATTCATTTCCTGGGATAGAAACACATTTTCCTTGGCTTGATTCAGCCAAGAAAGCCATAGAGTGAAATGCCGGCCTTTCATAGCTACTCAGTGTTTGCTACGACTCCTTGGAGTATGGGGGAACCATAGAGAGCTGTGAAGGGGCATGAGACATGCCCAGCCCCAGTTGTACGAAGTGATGGGTGAACTACTGACCGTGTGTCTGTCTGCCGCAGGAACCTGCACAGATCACACAGACAGGCTGTTGTGACAATCTGGTCTCAGAGTGGAGCCACCGATGGGCAGAGGAGCTCAGCATGGGGATGGGCAGAAAGAGATTAACATTTGCTGTGCAGCTAGCATACTTTTCACATCGTGCAGCAAAATTGAGACTAAGTGGTCAGGTATAGTCTGTGGTGCAAACATTCAAAGATTAGCCATTTCTAGGCTGGGTGTGGTTGTGTGGCTCAATGGTAGCGTGCTTACCTAGCATGCACCATCCCCGAATCCCACATCCAGTACTGAGAGAAAGATTTACCACTGTTACGATGCTCTAGACAGGATGTAGCACAGGCATCAGAGGCTTGCAGGGCACTGATGTGATTGATCCCCCGGCACTGGTGAGCCTGCCAGGTGTCTAATGCCTGCAGTCCTTGCACTCAGGAAACGAAGGTGGAGTTCAAGGTCAGCTTCATCGACACAGTATTTTGGAGGACAGCCTGGGCTACGTGGGACCAAAACTCCAAAGTAAAACAGAACTGACTTTGTGACAATGTTGGATCTTCCTAAACTCTGGGCATCGGTCTCTCCATCGATTGGACTCTCTGATTTCCTTAACCAGAGTTATAGTGTGCCTTATATAAATAGTACACACACATAGTCTGTTTCCTAGAACCCAGCAGAAGACTCCCAGATCTCCAGATCTCCGGTCTTTTCTTTCTTCTCTTCCTATCTTCTTTTCCCTGAGGGGAATTTTTAAAGCCAACTTTTAAACCACTGTAGACAAGCAACACTGGAAACATTAGGCAGGATCGTAAATGGGGGATAAAAAACGCCACGGTAATGTTCACACCGTTTTTATCGCTCATGTTTCCTTCCTGTGCGTGTCCAGCACAAGCCATGGTTTTGCTGAGAACCCAGGCGCTGGTCTAATTTTGTACTGTGTCTCTTTCCGTTCTCATTTTTCACGAGCCGTCCCTCCCACTGAGCACCACAGTCCTCATCTTTCTCTTAATTGTTGAACAGTGCTTCAGTGAGTGGATTGTCTAATAATCATCGCCCTAATGTGAGTTGCTCATGTGGCCAGTCATGACGAGTAATGCCGTGACGTGTGTTTTTATGGCTGTCTGTGCTTCCTTCATGTGGAGTGTCTCCTCAGGTCGGTGCCACAGAAGGAGATAGCGGGGTTAAAGGGCATAAATGCTTTAACGACCATTGGTATGAATCACTATATTGTTTTCCAAAAAAAAAAAAAAAAAAACCCTTCTGCTAAAAAAAACCCCACACATCTCTTTTTCAACCACATAAAAGAAAAAAAAAATTGTACTACAGAAATTTCCACAACATCCGGACAGCAATCGTTTCAGACAGCTCGTGATGCATACATATAGATGTAGATGGAGAGATAAAAATAATTTCTTCACAAAAGGGATCATATTTCTATGCCAGTTTTGCACCCTGGTGTTTTTCTTTTCTTTTTTAAAACTCAACCTGTTCTGGGGGTTTCTCACTGGTTCTTTGCCTAGGTGCGTCTGGGTGCTGGAATGGCGGAGTGGGGTCGTTGCTGTAAGCCTGAAGCTGTACCGAGGCGTTTTATCTGAGTTCAGTCTGTTGAGGTGCAACAAGACCCAGTGAGAGACTGTGCCTCTTTCACAGAGTCACAGACTCTAAGAAACTGCCCAAGGTCACACGGCTAACCGGTGGTGGGGACTGCCGCTCCAGCCAGATTCCTTGTAGCCCTAAACAGATGCTCAGACTGAGTAGTGCAAGAACATATTTTAAGATGTTTGGTTCTTTTTAATTAGCTCTTTTATTGTGTCTTTTTTCTTTTTAAGTGAGAATCCTTTACTGGCCTTGCTTCTGAGTGCCTACAAGAGCCAGGACGGGAGGAGGAGGAGGAGAGCCAGGGAGGGGTGGTTTCCACAGCATCGACTTACACGAAGAACTGAACAGACAAGCACCAGGTCATCGTCGAGCTTCGGTGACAGCCTAGGACAAGGAAGGACAGATGGCGGGGAGTAGGGCATCATTAAAAAATGCATCCACCCCGAGCTGGGGGTCTTGGGGGGAAAAGGTCAGCTCCAAACCAAGAGGAATTGGAAGACAATTGGAAGGTGGACTCGACAGCAACTGGGATGAAAGGATCGCCCCCAAATCCCCTGTAGGATCCCCGTCCCCAGCCTCTCTGATTTGGTGGAAGGGGGCAGGTCTGGGGCTACCAATACTCAGACAGGGGCGGAGGCAATGCACAGGGGCGGATTCATGCTTGAGCCTTGTGTGTTGTTGTTGACTGCTACCTTTATCACCGCTTCCTCCTCCTCCTCCTCTTCCTCCTCTCTCTTCCTCCTCTCCTCCTCTTCCTCCTCCTCTCCCTCCTCCTCCTCTCCTCCTCCTCCTCCTCTTCCTCCTCCTCTTCCTCCTCCTCTTCCTCCTCCTCTTCCTTCTCCTCCTCTTCATTTTTCTTTATGTTTCTTTTCAATTATGTACATGTGTACATGTACATGTGTACGTGTATATGTGTACTGTATATGTGTACGTGTATGTGTGTACGTGTATATGAGTATGTACTCCTGATGCCCTTGGAGGACAGAAGCCTTAGATCTCCGGAGCTGGAGTTACAGGTAGCTGTGAGCCACCTGTTATGCGAGCTGGGAACCGAACTTGGGTCCTCAGCAAGAACAGCGTTTGCTCTTAACCGCCCGCCTCTGAAGCCTCCCGTCAGTTCCTTTTTGACGGTGTCCTTTTTGGCCTTAAGGAGTGCATCCTCAGGGAGTCCGAAAGGTGAACACCAAGTCCTCTTCCTTGTCCTTAATCTTGAAGGTTGCGTCGTGGAGAGCATGGCGGCAGACTGGTCTGCATCTTGACAAAGGTGTTTGGGGGTTATCCACAGTCTACCTTGTGCTGTCTGTTGAGTCTCCAGGCCATCCTACAGGACGGTGCTCTTGTTCCGCCTCAGTAAGAACACTTCTCTCTTACGTCTCTTCACTCTCCTCTGCTACTGAGGGCTTGTCCCTCATTGCCTCACTGAACACCTCGACGACACACATCGGAGACAGCCGCGTGAGTGGCTGTGTTTCTGGAAGTGAAAGAAAGGCGAAGAGAACGACAGAAGACCTGGGCCTTGGCAGCGGCTACTGGGATTGGATGTTTGGGGCTGTTGGTTTTGAGACAGGGTCTCATGCATTGGTTGTTGGTCTCGTGTATCCGGGTGTAGCATCCAACTAGCTGTGTGGCTGAGGATGGTCTTGGGTTTCTGATTCTTCTGTTCCCACCTCCCCAGTGCTGGGGTTATAGGCGTGGCCACCGTGCCTGATTTATGTGGTGCTACAGATCATCGGAACCCCAAGGCTGTGTATGCGCTAGACAAGCACACCATCTACTCAACTCCACCCTCAGCCCTAAGCTGTGCTTTCTTGATGAAGCTGGGCAGACAATGGCAGGCAGATAGATAATTGCAATTATATTAACTCTGCCTTGCTTGTCGGAAGTAGCGCTTCCAATATGCGACCAATATTGTGTTTGTTTGTTTAGAGGCAGAGCCTCACTGTGTTGCTTAGGCTGACATTAAACTCAAAATCCTCCCGCTTCTGCCTCCCATGAGCTGGAATTTATAGTCCTGCTCGTCTTGCTCAATGCCACCTTTTTATTCCTCATGCATTTTTACTCTTTTGGAAGGGAGTTTTCTAGAAATTTCAGCTATATTTATATAGTCAAGTCCATCTGTTGTTTCCTTGTGACTTTTTCTGCTAGGCTCAGGCCCATATGTCCACTCCAGCTCCCGCGGTATAGCAGTGTATAAGTGTCTCTGTCCTCCCAGGAAAGGCTACCGCTGATGGGTAGGTTCCCCTTGGGTCTGAATTCCCTTCTGTCTCCCACCTTTTTGACTGGGGAGGACTCTGTACTCTCTGCATTCTGGGTTTCCTAGCTGGTGAAGGCGTTTGACCAGCTTCACCACCCCCAACCCCCCAACCCCGTTCTCCAATTTGTCTATGCACATGGCGTGCACATAAGATGCACTTTCCTGCTGCTCCATCAGACCGCAAGACTCCAGCTCTCCAAATCTAGGAACATGGTTCTCTGCCGCTTCCCCACCCCACCCCACCCCTGAGAGCTCTGCTTAGACCTGATTCAGGGTCACAGGAAGCCAAGATCTTCAGTGGCTCCCAGAACCAGGCTAGTAGTAGTGAGGTCCATCAGCAGCCATGACTCCTGGGCTCCAGGAGCTTCTACCCTGTATCTTCTTGGTCAAAGCCAAGCACTCCAAATGGAGCAGCACTCCAGATCACTGCCTCCTTGGCAGTCCTGGCGGCGGGCACAGCCACACTCCTGGGAGGAGGCCAGTTACTTAGCAGCTGGGTCCTCTCAGTGAAGCTACTCATCTCGTCAGTCTGGATGTGCTCACCGCTGAAAGCAGGGATAGGGCCTTCCCACAAAGCTGTTGTGAGGATGACAATGATGGATGCGTGGGCCCAAAGAGCACAGAGCTGTTCCTTGTGTCAGCAGGCACGGCTCACGTGCGGAGGACATCGCTGTCAGTGCTTTCCTTGTTGGTACAGCTGTAAGGGAGAAAAGGGTTTACCTCTGCTGCCCTGAGGTTTGTGGGCTGGGGCTGGGAATTAAACTGCCATACGGTGGATTATTAGAAGGAATGCAAAGGAATCGCAGCTGAGTGTAGCGCAGGAGAATGCATAAGGACCTGGAGGCCGGAAGACACAGCATTGAACTGGACAAACAAAAGTAAATCAGGAAAATGTCCCAAGGCAAAGGGGCATGGGTTGGAAGGATGAGCTGGGTGGGGTTAGGACGGCGAGCTGGAGGAGGTTTGTACAAGTTTCCTTGGGCCTCACAGTCCCATCCTAGACAGTGAGAATGGCGCTGCCCTTCTGGAACAAAGGGGACATTTTTCAAATAAGATTATCCTTTAAAGATAAGGTCTCATTATATAGCCTTGAGTGGCCTTGAAGGTTCCATCCCCCTGCCTCAGTCTCTAGAGTTGGGATTGCAGGTCTGTGTCTCTATACCTGGCTCACACAGGACTCCCATGTGCTGAGGCCGAGCCTCAGGACGCATGCGTGCAAGCTAGACAAACATTCTACCACTGAGCGACCTCCCCTAAGCCCTCACCTGCGACTTTTAAGAACAGGGAAGGTCAAAGTGCTCTTCTTGCACCTGCTGTTTCTCAAAGGCCTTTAGATTAAAATAGTCAAGATGCCAGAGCAGTAGATTTGGGGCAGCATGGTAATAACTTATTCACTGTACAGTGAGCGTGCTAGTCCTCGGGAATGCGGCCCTACTGCTGGGATTCCTGACGTCTGACAACACACAGTTCTGACAACACGCGGTTCCCTGTCGCCAGGGAGCCCAGGGCTCCTGGAAAATTTTTCTTCCTGGCTCGGTGGAGAACTTGTTGTCTCCTGGGTAGCTAAGAGGGCGTGTGCTACCAGGTGACCTGCAGGCCTAGGGCACCCGCCTGTGTGACTGACTCCTCATGTGCAAACTCCTTCCCTTCCCCCAACAGGTCTGACAGAAATGGCCCGATTTTTCAAGTGGCAGATCTAGCCAGTCAGGAACCACCCCCATCTGCCTCCCAGACCCCTGATACCTAAGGTGCCCTAGGACATACCTTTCCTTTACCCAAACCTCTGCATTTTCTCTGTTCTGGTTCCCTTCTGAGACTTCAGGTCATTCTAACTCAGCCTGGGGCTGCCCTCAAACCTGACCAACTTACACATAGGCCTCAAGTGCTTTGCTGAACTTTCTTGTAATTGAGACCCCAGGGAGAAGCCAGAATCCTGAGGCTTGGCAGCACTGAGGTGGGTGTGGTCTCAGCTTTTGGTCATTAAGGAAGTCACCATGGAAACTCCCCCTTTTCCAGCCTCCTTCAGATTAATAATAATGTACAGTAGGGACCGGAGAGATGGCTGTGTCAAGAGTACGTACTGCTCTTCCAGAGGGCCTGAGTTCTTCTGTTCCCAGCATCCACATCAGGTAACTCACAACTGCCTGTAAGTCCAGCTCCAGGGAAATCTGACACACTCTCCTGGACTCTATAGGTACCTGCACTCACATGCACACGCCCCACTCCAAAACATCATTTAAGACAAATAAAAAGGAGGTGACCAAGATAGGTAGGAGTTTGAGGCAGCTTAGACTACATGGAGAATACCAGGACAGTCAGGGCAGCACAGGGAAACCTTGTCCTGAAAACAAAAACAGAAGCAAGGGTTGTGGCTATAGCTTAGAACACAGCCATGTATGGAAACACAGAATAAATGCTCGAGGGAACATGAGGAAACCAGACCTGACACATGCTACTGGACAAGGCACCATGGAGTGGCTGCCATGGGGAGCAGTCTTGCAGGTCCTTGGAGAGTTAAGTGTAAGGCTAGGGATGTGGCTCAGTTCACAGAATACAAACCTATTATGCCTGGAGCCCTGGGTTCAAACTCCGGCACCTGTAATCCAAACTCTGGGGAGGTGCAGACAGAAGGAGCAGACGTTCAAGGTCATTTATAGCCACATAATGAGTTCAAGGCCAGCCTATGCTACGTTTGAGAACTTATCTCAAAATGAATGAATGAATGAATGAATGAATGAATGAATGAGAGAGTGAAGTCAAACTTATAGTTACCATACAAACTAGCAATTTTATTTCTGGTTGTATACCCAAGAGGAAGAAAACATAGGTTCACACAATGGCTTGTGTACAAATGTTCACAGCAGTATTAATAGCCACGCTCATCAACAGATGACTGGGTAAATAATAAAATGTAGTGTATTCATACAATGGAATACCGTTCAACAGTAAAGAGAGATTTAAAAGGGAGGAAGAGAGGATGAGTCAGCCAGGAGAAGCACTTGCCACCAAGCCTGATAACCCGAGTTCAAACCTCGGTAGAAGAGAAAACTAGCTCCTGCAAGTTGTCCTTTCACCTCCTCATGTGGCTGTGGAGTGTATACACACACACACAAACACACACACACACACCCACATACACACAAACACACATACACACAATACACACACAAACACACACACACAACACACACACACACATACACACAAACACACATACACACATACACACACACACAAACACACACACACACACACACACACACAAACACATACACACAAACACACATACACACACATACACACACACACACATACACACATACACACACAAACACACAAACACACATACACACACACACACACACACACACATACACACACACACACACACACACATACACACACACACACACACACACACACACATACACACATACACACTCACATACACACACATACACACACACAAACACACACACACACACATGCACACACACACACACTCTCACCCTAAATGCAATTTAAAAATAGAAACATGAGGTACATACTTTGGGGAAGGACCTTGAGCACATCACAAATACATAAAAGGTTACACATTGTGCAATTTCATACATGTCCAGAATAGCCATATTTGCAGAGCCAAAAAGCGTGGTGGCAGGAATAGGGAATGACTAACAGGTATAAGGTTTCTTCTAAGGTGATGGGAATGTTCTAGGATTGGACAGTGGTAAGGATTGTACAGCCTTGTGAATGAACTTAAAAAACACCAAACCATACATTAAAAATGATGCGTTCTATGTCATATAAAAGGTAAACATCAATCTGACAGGGTATGGCCCTGAGATATTATTTTATCATTTTTAAACGTACTTATATGTTTTATGTGTATGGGTGTTTTGCCTGCATATATGTCTATGCTGCAGGTGCACCTGATGCCCTTGGAAGCCAGAAGAGGGTGTCAGATTCCCTGGAACTGGATAAAGATGGTGTAAGTTGCCATGTTGGTGCTGGGAATTGAACCTGGGTCCTTTGGAAGAGCAGCCAGTGCTCTTAACCACTGAGCCATCTCTCCAGCCCCTTATTATTTTTTTAAAGATCTATTCACTTTTGATTTTTATGTGCATGTGTGAGCCTGCATGAGCTGTGTGCTGTGTGTGTGCAGGAGCAGAGGAAGCCAGGGGGAGGACTCCGATCCCCTGGAAGTGAAGTTACAGGCTGTTGTGAGCTGTCACGAGGTTGCTGGGCACCAGGTCCTCTGTAACACCAGTCTGTGCTCTTAAATGCTGAGCCATCTCTCCAAGCCTTAGATTATTTTATCTTATTTATCTGGAGACAGGGGCCATGTGGCCCAAGCTGGCCTCAAACTGGTTATGTAGTTAAGAATGACCGTGAAATCCTGATTCTTCTGTCGACACCTTCCAGATTCAGAGCTCACAGGCCCAGTTTCTTATGATAGTTCTTTTTTTTTTTTTTTTTTTTGGTTCTTTTTTTTTTTTGTCCGCTGGGGACCTAACCCAGGGCCTTGCGGTCTGGAGTGGTTACCAAATTGTCCCCAAAGCCCCCTTATGATAGTTCCCGTTACTCCATAGGAAGAACCTATTGTGCCTCACCTAACAACCAGAGGTCAGAGGTCTGGAGTGGTTAACGCAAATTGTCGACAAAGTCGTGTTCCTCCCAGGGGCTCTAGGAAGAACCTATTGTAGCCTATTTCAACCTCAATCTGTGGCTTTTTCTGGCTCTGGGCCGTGACAGTGTTCTGGCCTCGCCCTAGGACCCTCTCTGACCCTGGCTCTTCTCCCACCCTCTTTAGTGAGTTTCTGCTTAAAGGGGTCAATGGATAATCTGAGATAATCTTCAGATCTCAAGATTCTTAATCATATCCGACAAGTCCCTTTGACCATATAAGGGACACATTTCACAGTTTCCTGTAATTACAACCGGCACATCTCTGGGACGTCTACCAAGCTGCTTAAAAGAGAAGTTATCTAGTGGATTTGAGTGTTCTGGGCCTTCACTGTAATCCCTTTCATCTGCCCAGGCTTTAGATCCTTCTGTATGACACTTTTTTTCCTCCTTGAATTGATCCTGGAAAATCGATGTAGAAAGTACTGAGCCCACACGGTAAGAGATAGTGTAGCACTCAGAAGAGGCACTGAGTCAGGCGCACAGACAGGAAGAGACTCGCGTCTAACGCTTTTATTGTTTTGATTTTTTATTAATATTTACTTATTTATTTTGAAACAGGGTCTCACTATGTAGGTCAGGCCGGCCTGGAACTCACAGAGATCCACCTGCCTCTACCTTCCAGGTTACTGGGATTACAGGTGGATGGCTCTATGCCTGGCTAATTTTTTTTTTTAATTTCTGAAAAATACATTTTATAAATTACATTTAGTGTGTGTGTGTATGTGTGTGTGTGGGTATATATGAGTGTGTATGAGTGTGTGTGTGGTGTGTATATGTGTATGTGTGTGTATGAGTGTATGTGTGTGTATGTGTGTATATGTGTGTGTATGAGTGTATGTGTGTGTGGTGTGAATGAGTATATATGTGTATGCGTGTGTATATTGCGTGCATGCATGCGTGTATGTATGTGTGTGTGAGTGTGTATGAGTGTGTGTGTGTGGTGTGTGTATGTGTGCGTGTGTAGTGTGTGTGTGTGTGTGTGTGTATGAGTGTGTGTGAGTGTGTGTATGTGTGTGAGTGTGTGTGTGTGGTATGAATGAGTGTATATGTGTATGTGTGTATGTATGTGTGTGTGCACGCATGCGTGTGTGTGTGTGTGCATGGGTGTGTGTGTATGTGTGTGGTGTGAATGAGTGTATATGTGTATGTGTGGTATGTGTGTACATGCATGCATGTGTGTGTGTGTGTCGTGACTTTACCCACTAAGCCATCTCAGGTTTTTTATTTATTTACTCTTGAGACAGGGTCTCATGTAGCCCAGGCCAGTCGCAAGCTCAGTACATAGCAGAGAATGACGACACTGAGATTACAGGCACACCAGCTTTACAGGGCGTTGGGAGTGGAGCCAGGACTTCATGCGTTCTGGGCAAGCATTCCACCAACCCCCAGCCCCAAATTAATGATGCCTCTTTTTATTTTCCTTTCAGTACTGGAGATAGAACTTAGAGCCTAGTGCATGCTACGCAAACACTCTAACCTAGAAGGATTTCAGAGATTTTCATTCAGTTCCTCCTCCCACAGTAAACCCAGCCTTTCACTTCCAGAAAAATGTGCTCCTGGTACATCCAGGAGTCTCTTCAGGTACCTGATAACCTAGAGGATAGAGCCCCCAAGAGGAGCCTGCTCCCACAGCCTGGATGTGTCCTCAGCACACAGTCCTGTGACTAGAACCGGAGGGTGGGAGGTGGGACAGAAAGGCTGTTTTTTGGTGTTTTTTTGTTTGTTTGTTTTTTGTGGATACCCTTGGCACAGAGCCCCAGAACTTGGTGTCCACTCGTCTGGGCCATGTCCTCCACAGCAGCCAAGGCTGGAGTTCTGTTTGCCTAGAGCACTCTTGTTCTTAGAAACGTCTTAGTAAGAATCTCCCATAATCACTCCAGTGTGACTTATAAAGGTTTCGCCTTGGGCACTAGTGCTCTGGAGGAGAGAGCTCTCCCAGTTCCACAGATGCTGGGGTTGGGGGGGAGCTACCACAGAGCATGGCGATGTCTCTCTGAGCCCCTCTCCCCCTGCCCTACCCATCACCGTAGTCTTTGTGTGCCATCCCATCCCAAGAACAGGGTACACTGGATTGCAAAGCAAAGCATCCTCCTCATGGAAGAAGATGGAATCTAAGTGATAAGAGTTCAGAACTGGGCTGTGAGGGTGGGATAGAAGGTGACAGCAGCCTTGTGGGAGACAATGTCCCCGCCCTGGATATGGCAGCCCAGGTCAGGGCAAAGCAACACACAAGCACAGGCTTTGCTCCAGATTGTCCGGGAGCCTCATGTTTACTCTTGGTGGCCCCTGAAAAGAATTGAGGAGGAATCCCGGTGTGGTGGCACTCATCTGTAGTCCTAGTCCTGAAGAAGCTAAGCCAGAGACGTGAGGTTTGAGACTAGCCTGGGCTACAAGGGAAGTTCCAAATCATCCCGGAGCCACATAGTAAGACCCTGACTCAAGGAATTGAAAAGAAAGGTGGGGAGGAAGAGTTTGAGGCTAGGGGAATTGGTCTGCGTGTTGCCTCTGACGACAGAGTGAGTCTACTCTGGAAACCGTATCCAGCTCGCTTCAGGGCTGAGAATAACGTAAGGTGTCACTGAGCATCAGCGAAGCAAGGGTACGGTAAGGAGACAGTGGCCTGATGTCAACTTTAATAAGGGTGGCAACCAGATGGGAGGCCAGCTGCGGAGAACAAATGAGCTTTGTGTGTGGGCGGCCAGATGTAGGGAGGCGTGGGCATAACCAGGCAGTGGGGCCAATGTCTTTAGAGGCGCAAAAGAAGTGGGAAGCCAGAGGGCGAGCCATCTGTGAAAGGCTTGAGGTCACGTGACCCTGTCTCCAGCTTCGGGAGGCGACTGTCCCCTGAGAAATTAATGACACAGTTGGGTGGGCTTTTATCCAGGGAGGCTGTTTAACCTCTGGAAAGGGTAGCTGACAAAATACTTTACGCTTTGCCGGGCGAAGCGGGCCCTTACATCACAGCTTCTGTAAGCAGCCCAGCCGCCAGCTGCTCTTCCCTGGGCTGGAGGGCACTGCTCAGGGTTGGCGCCTGGGAGGAGACTGAAGAAGCCTCACTGGCTAAATGATGCCCTGTGCCTTTAACCGGCACCTCCTCCCCTCCTTCTTCTGGTACCTGTTGTGTCATTGTCTGGAGTGCCTGCCGCCAATCCTGTCTACTGCCCTCCTACCTGGGTGGCCCACCTCAAACTCTGTGTCCTCTAATGCTCAGTCGCTCTCCTCCTGCAGGTCTCAAGATGTCTGCCGCACTTCCCAGCATGTACATTCTGTTTTTAGGACACCCAGTTCTAGCTCCAAGGCACACTGACCTTGTCCTACCCCCACCCAAGGGTACGTGAATGAGCTTCAGAGAAACCCTGTGGTTGAATGGGAAATAATGTGTGAAATTAAATATGGGGGCTAATGGGATGACTCAGAGGGGTGAAAGCCATTGTCACAGACCTGCAAGTTGTCCTCTGAACCTCCACACACGTGCTGTGGTACACTTGCCCACATACAAACATACACACAGGAAATAAATGAGCTGGGCGGTGTTGGCACATTGCTTTAATCCCAGCACACAGGAGGCTTCACAGCAGGATCTCTGAGTTGGAGCCCAGCCTGGTCTACAGAGCGAGTTCCAGAACAGCCAGGACTATACAGTGAAACCCTGTCTTGAGTATGAATCAATCAATAAACGGGATAAAATGTTAAAAATAAAGCTGGACGGTGTTGGTGAACACCTTTAATCCCAGCACTCAGGAGGCAGAGGCAGGTGGATCTCTGTTAGTTTGAGGCTAGCCTGGGGTACAGAGTGAGTTCCAGGACAGCCAAGGCTACACAGTGAAACCCTGTCTTGAAAAACCAAACCGAACCAAAACTTAAAAATAAACAAAAAAACGTTCAAGTGAATGAGTTAAACAAACAAGCAAAAAAAAAAAAAAAAAAAAAAAACCAACAACAACAAAATGGTTCCTAATGCTCTTTTGCTATACTCATGGATAGGTACTTAGTCCCACTGTCATCAGGGAGGCTTCCTCTGGAGGCTGACGAGCCTGAGTGCAGAGACACCCAGGCAAACGTTATGTGGAGAGAGAGCCTGGTTGGAGGTCTCCATCAGGTCTCTTCCATCAGAGCTCAGGGAAAACCTGGGACAGAGGGAGAGAAGGAATTGTGGGAGTTGAGCCCGGGGAAGCATGACCCTCAGAATTATCTAAGCAGGGCTAGTGGGGCCTCACAGAGACTGGAGTGGGTCTGTGCTAGGTTCTCTGCATATGTTATATTTGTTGGCTTGGGTTTGGTTTTTTTTTCGGTGGGGGGGGGAACTCTTGACAGTGGGAGCGTCTCTGACTCCTTTGCTTGCTCTTGGGACCCCTTTCCTCTTACTGGGTTGCCTCACCCAGCCTTGGTGTCTGGTATTATTGTTTCTTCTTGTGCCATGTTTGGTTGATGTCCCTGGATGGTCTGAGGAGGAGAGAGAGGGGAGAAGTTGATCTGGTGGAAAGGGGGGTGGGAGGGACTGGGAGGGATGGAGGGAGGGGACGCTATACAGTTGGAATGTATGGTAGGAGGGATGAATAATAAAAAAAAAAAAACAAGAAAAGATAATCTACGAAGCAAGTTCAGAATCAACCAAATAAACTTAAAAACTTTAATCTAAATAAATAAATATGCAGATGAATGCGTAATCAAAATGTGGTATCTGATGGAACTTTGTTCAGACATGAAAAGGAAGGAACCATTTATTAGTCAAAACCAAATCAAAGAGCCTGTGGTTTACACACAATATCCAGAATAGGCCAACCATATTGTCAGTGTGTAGTTGCTAGGGTCTGGAAGAGAAGGGAATGGGTGGCGGGTACATGCTTTCTTCTGGAGAGTGAGACTATTTTGGAACCAGATGTAGTGGTGGTCACTAAATGCAGCCAAGCTATGCAGGTTAAAGTGGCAAACTGTAATGTCACCCCTGTTCAGTCACATTAAAGAAAATCAAATGCACATTGCACATGCAGAGTTTTAACTTTGACCAGATTCTCAGAAAGTTAAGAAGTTCTGGTCTGGTCCAACACTTTCCTGAGGCACAGAGACAGGAAGACCCAGAGGGGAGGGCGAACCCTTGGGCTGCTGGCTGAGCCAGCCAAGTTGCCTACCTGCTTGACCAAGCACCCTGCCTTCCCTTGTCCTTGATCCCACTGAGGTGTCCCAACTAGGCTACCCACACGTTGGGTCACTCCACAAACTTTAAAGGCCTTCTGGAAGCTAGGTGAAGATTGGAGTTACAGGAATGTTTGTCTTTCCCTTGTGGACTCCTAAGCATCAAGAGAGCAGGAGGAGGCATTTCTTACCTTTCCCCATTTTACATAAGAGCTCCTGAAGTAATGGTGTATTCCTTGGGAGTGAATGGTCCCATCTCTCTTGAAGAGCTTGTTATTCACTCGGAAGGAGAGGACTCAGCTGGTTGTGTCTGAGGAATGTTCTTCATCCAAAGTACATTCTGGGTTGGCCTAGACTGTTAGATCCATAAGAATTTGAGGTGCTCTTAGCTGACATGTTCATATTTTTGAAAGTTATTCTTTTTAAGATAGGTAGGGTTACACTATGTTACCTAGGCTGGAACTCACTGTATAGCCTAGGGTGGCCTCAAATTCAATACTCTTTTGCATCTTGCTTGACGGTGTTATTCCACACATGCAGCCCTGCTAAAGTTTGTCTTTAACTGAGGAGTAATAATTGTGTATATTTATAGGGTACAACGTGATGTTTTGACACCCTCCCCTTTAATCCTTCATTAGCTTTACAGAAAAGCGTTATGAGTACCCCCCACCACTAAGACCCATTCTCAGAAATGCCTGTTGGTTCCTGTCCACTCTGGTTCTTACAGATTAACTGCACAATAAAGATAGTTAGGAGTGCACAAATCCTCCCTTCTACATCACTCCCTAGTCCCAAGTTATGAGAAAAAGACACACACGGAAGAGTGTTTGCCAGAAATGCTGACCAGAGCAAAAACCATGTACCAGTCACTTTAACCAACCCAGACACTTCCGTTGTTTTTGGCTCCTTTTCTTTCTTTTCCTCTTTGTTTTTGACAGGATTTTCTGTAGCCCAGGCTGGTCTAAAATCCACTGTGTAGCTGAGGATGACCTTGAACTGATCCTTCTGCGTTTACCTCCCAAGTGGGGGAGGTTCTGTCTTCTTTAGATCCACACTAGTCTACAGTTCTCACCGCCTGAGCATGAGATAAGATGTAGAACACACCACATTCCAGAAGGGCTATCTTTAAAAAAAAAAAAAAAACCCAAAACACAAACATTGCACAATTGAATTGACCACCTTCCTGGTACCTACATGCATGCCTTCCCTTGAAAAACCATGTGGGTTGAGGAATAGCTTGGTGGCCAAACACTTGCCTAGAGTGTACAAGGCCCTGAGTTCAATTTCCCGTGTTGGAAAACAAAAAAAAAGCATCCTTTACCCAAGCTTGGAGATGCAGTATATCTGTAGGCTCATTGTTTGAGAGTTAGAGATTCAAGGATCTGATTAACCTCGGCCTCAGCTGTAGCAGTAAAGTTAGAAGATAACACAGGTTAAAAGAAATGTCTTTAAAAAGAAAAAGAGAAAAAAAACCATAAGACTTCTTTGGGGAGGTTGTCATATAGGTCACCATTGAGTCTGCCATTTTGCTGCTAGAAGTTCTTTCTTCTCCATTACTCAGTCTTTCATTCATAGACCGACCCCCCCCCCATTTTCTACAGAAGCAGTAAATCCACCATTGTAACCCGCCCCCCGGAGGGCACAGGTGACAGAGTATCTCCCTGGTGTGTCCTACATGCCTTCTAAGTGTCCCTGAAGTGAACTGAACTGGAGATGTTGTGAGGATGAAGGGGAGCTTCTGGTGCTTGCGTCCAAGGAGGAGGCTGCCCTTGGAACATGTGTCCATCATGGGGAGCTAGGTCCAGAGGAGTTTTTGTAGTAGACTCTAGAGAGGGGCCCAATTTCAGAAACCAACCTGATTCTTAAATGCTTTTGAGCTCTGATAAAAATGAATGTATGAGTGAATGAATGGATGGATGAATCAGTAAAAAAATTAAAGTGAATACGTTTAGAAACTTGAGCTAACAGGAAAGTACATCTTCACTGAGAACCAAAGGCAGCATGTATATGAGAAGACCCCAAATATGAGAAACGTTTGGCTGGCCTAGGAAGTGAAGCCCCAAAGGCTAATAAGTGGGCAGGGCAGATGGCAGGCCCGTGGGGCGGAGTCTAGGGCACTTAAACTAGGAGAAGTGGTCAATGCATGGTCAGCCGGGTGTGAGATGGGGGTGCCAGAAGCCTGAAGGCTGGTCAGCAAGCGGTGACCCAGGGCAGAAACATCTGGGGAGTCTGGGAGACAGAAACTACTGTCACCATTCCAGCCACTCAGCCTCGGCCAGCTCCGACAGTTACCCTGTCGGGCCCAACTGATGACGCCTTGGCGCTCTCTAGCGCCTCATGTGACGTCAAGAGGCCGACGGGGTTTGTATCGGGGGTCTGCGCGCAAGCCTGAGGAGCCGCTTGCGGCGCGGGGACGCATCCTGATGAAGAAGGCTAATGACAGGCAGTCCCCGCCCAAGTTGCTCGGTGGGTGCGCGCCCTCGCGCGGGGCGCTGGTTGCTATAGACGCTACGGCGGCCGCTAGCTGGAGGGATCGCGGTGGGCTGCCAAGCTGAGCAGTAATCTTGGGGGCGGAGAGCGCAGGGCCACGCTGGTAACCCAGGGCGGCACCATGAAGGCTCTCAAGAAGGAATCCCGTGTCAAAATGCCAACCAGCAAATTCTTGGAGGTCTCGGAGAACGTCAAAGGTTGGCCCTGAAGGCCTTGGGTGCTAAGGCAAAACACACTACAGGGATGTTTGAGCTGGGATTAGGATGCTACAGATGCCAGGGAGGGTCTGGAGCTTTGGAGTACAAGACACAGGAAGAAATCTCAGAAGGGAGTGCTCTGGTATTTGGTGGTAATAATATGGCAAGTTTTGAGGGCCTAACAGAGGAGCTTCAGGGGTCAGTGGCAGGGGACAGCCTTGGACAGGAAGAGTAAGAGACCTCCAACTCAAATTAGGGTGGCGCAGGTGAGGGACTCCCTGGAGGAGATGCCCAAGAACCAGGGAGCACCTGCTGAGGTTCTTGGGAATTGAGGCAGGGGTCACCTAAGAGTAGAGGAAAACCCACAAGTCAAAATAACACCAAAAACTCTTAACTCCATTGGTTTCAGAGTGCTATTTCTTTTTTACCACTTGGCCTTTCTTGCCTCGTGACAGATACCCAGTTTATCATGGACTCCTGCTCCCTTTTTAAAAAATTTCCTGCTGGGGGTGGAGCCCAGCGGCCCACCCCCACCCCACCCTCTGTGTATACTCAGCAAGCATTCTGTTTTTATTTATGGAGGTCTGTCATATGTGGACACTGGTAGACACATAGGTATCAGTATTGTGCTTTCAATCCTCAGGAACCACAATCAAGACCCGGAGGACTACTAAAACACTTAGAAAAGCAAATCTGGATGCCTGTGGAAGTCATAGGTGCTCAGAGCTTCTGCCTTAGGCCTTGGTTGGTAGACTTAGAGGGAAGTGTTTTCTGAAGCAGATGGCTTGTGTGGCAGATTAAAGCAAAAGATAAATAAAAGACAAAAGGAAGGGCTTGCTTTTCTGGGCTCGGAAAGCCCTGTGAATTCATGGATCAATTACTCTAGGATCCAGAGAATTCAGTGCAGGTGGGCAGCGGCTGGACCATGAAACGACTTCCCGTGCAAAGTCAGAAAGCCTTGGTGAGTGACCTTGCAGGCCCGGAGGGGACCCAGCCTCCTAGGCCTGGTGCAGCACAGTGAAGGGAGAGGCTGGCGTAGAGTCAGAATCCCCTGGTAAGGCCCGGAGAACTAACAAGACTCTAGTTTTTTTTGTTTTTTTTTTTTGAATTTAGCTTTCTTTTATGTCTCTTCATAGCATAAAAAGCTGGTGCTGTTTCATGACATACTTTTAATAGTTAAGAGAGGAGAGAGAGAGAGAGAGAGAGAGAGAGAGAGAGAGAGAGAGAGAGAGAGAGAGAAACCGGCTCCCTTTCCCAAGGGCAGCCAAGGGCTCTCCTGGCCACTGCCTCACGCTCACCTACTTTCAGGGCGATCTTAATCAGATTTGAACTTTTGCTGTAAACAGATCAAGGAAGGATTTTTCGCCCAGTGTTTGTTTTTAATAAGGCAAGGATTCCGTTTGTTAAATAGGCTTTGAGTTAAAAGCCTACACCAGAGTGAGGAGGAAAAAAATTATTAAAGCATTTAGCATGCAAGGTCCCTTGGACATTTTAGACGCTTCCAGTGTCATGCGCCTGCCTCTCCAATGTCACGTGCCCAGTCCGCGAGCATGATCGTGTAGCCTTGTGCTGTGTGTCGCTGAGTCTCTGATGTGTGAGCTTTATAGAGGCAAGTAAATGTGTCTAGAAACCTGTTTAAGAGGCCTGAACGCCGAGTCCGGTGCCTCTCCTTGACCTTGTTACTAAGCTACAAGTCACATCAGATGCCCCCCCAAGACACTAAGGATAGCTCTGCTCCTCCTGCCTCGCTTCCCCCAGCTCAACCCTGAAGTCTGTTTCCCAAAGACTTTGAGCAGCACTGAAGAAGAATGACATTTGTGTAAGAAGTAGAAAAAAATCAGATCCCATCTCTACTCTGTCTGACTCCCCCTCTTCCTGACCCCCTTAACAACTCCTCTTGCCTTAGCTCTAAGTGTTGCCTGACTGTCCCATTCAAAGGGGCTGTATCTGACCCCCTCGGCTATCAGGACAGAGAAATAGCAGCTCTGTGGTTCACCAACAGCCATGCTTAACTTGGGTTTCCAGAACAAAGCACATGGGCCTCAGGTTCAGTGTGACCCTCCTTTACCTGGTGTGGTACTCCAGGACGCCCAGAACGGCCCTCGGCCCTCGGACTGGTCCTTCTTGCCTGGTCTGCCTTCAGTCTGTTTATCTCAGTCTCTGGTTGGATCATTTTGAAATGCCACTGAACTAAGGATCAGATGCCTGACCTGGACTTCATTTCATATCCATTAGGAAGAAGGAAGATTTTATATATATGTGTGTGTGTATATATATGTGTATATATGTATATATATATGTATATATATATATATATATACTCTGACATGAAATTAATGATATATATTTATATATATACTTTTTATTGTTGAAAGTGAAAACTTTTGTGTATATATATATATTTTATTGTTTGAAAACTTTTTTCTGTGTGTGTATATATATACTTTTTATTGTTTGAAAATGAAACATATATATGTATATATACACAAAAATGGTGCTCAGTGAATTATCTCCAACAAGAATTTAACGATATACATAAATGCATATATATAGGTATACATACACACACACACACACACACACACACACACACACACACACACACATTTTGTTATTGTTCTGTTTTGGGACAAAGTCTCAAAGCCACCATGCTGTTTTCCGTCATCTGAATCAGCAGCCTCCCCAGCAAGCTTCCCGGGCCATCACACTACCCAGCTGCCATATTCAGCCTTGCTCATGCTACCACCTTACCTGTAACCCCACTGTTTGCAGGTCCCACCTCCACAAAGCATCTGTCTCCTTCCAGCTCCTCCAGGCTTGAATAGACTACAGCTATATCCTGAGGACTTTCTTTAGGGTCTTCAACTCTGTGATTTGGCATGGTGAACTGAAAAACTGAGAAAGCTGAGGCAGGAGACTTGCCGTGAGTGTGAGGCAAGCCAGATCTAGATAGTGAGTTCCAAGACAGCCTGGGCTAGAAAGAGGCCTTGTCTCAGAAGAAAGCAAAACAACAAAGGAAGGAACTTGTTGGATAGTCTCAAGGATGGACCTCACTTTAAAATGCATGTGTAGGTTTAATGAATATTTAGTTAATCAAACACATACCATCCCCCGGCGGTGCAGCATGGCTAGAGTGACAACATTTATAATGATGTGCTCAAGGTAGTTCAAACTGCAGGCCAGAGCTATCAAGGGCTCCTTTAGTCTCAACCAGTCAGGGTCTGTGTTGCTCCTTGAGCATGGTGGGAACTTTGGCCCCAGCCATCTTCAGCAATGTTGAATGTTTGTGTATTTATGTATCTTCCAGTAATTCTATACCCATCAATGCAAAACACATCTGGAGCTGTTTAGTCCCTAGGGACCATGTAGACCAACCAAGGTGATGGGCAGAAGAAACAAATGTCCTGGAAGGCATAAATATCTCTCTCTCTCTCTCTCTCTCTCTCTCTCTCTCTCTCTCTCTCTCTCATTCTCTGTGTAGCCATGGCTGTCCTGGAACTTGCTCTGTAGATTAGGCTGGTTTTAAACTCACAAAGATCTGTCTGGCTCTGTCTCCTGAGTGCAGGGATTAAAGGCGTGCACCGCCACTACCCTACATGAAAACATTTTTAAAAGCAGATCTTCGTCTGGGCTGCCACCAGCTTTGATGTTTGTATAGGAAGGGAGAGAAGTAAAAAAAAAAAAAAAAAAAATCAGAACCCATGCCCCTCTAGATGGGGGCCAGTAATGTTAGCACTCAAGAGGCTGAGGCAGGAGGATGACAAATTGCAGGCCACCCTGGGCTTCAATAGGAAGAAAGAAAGCTAAATCAAAACCCAAGGCTGCCAGGTGTGGCAGAAGATCAGACCGAAATGGGGTCAGACTGCTCAGCTCTGCGTGTGTCTCTGTGTGTGCCCTTTGTGCAGAGACGTCCCCGAGCTGCTTCTATGGAGGATGGATTTAGAGTTATGTTTGGAACGATTCTTCTCCATTAAAAAAAAAAAAAAAAAAAAAAAAACACCTGCAATGTAGACATTTCCTTAAAAAAAAAAAAAATACGGTTTGATTGTATAAACCAAAGCCCCTGCCTTGATGTGGCAATGGCGTGTTCTCTTAAAGATTAGAGTACTTTGAGAAGCACTAGATAAAACCAGCATGTTGTTCTAAACACCCTGGCAGCTGTGATTAAGTTCTCCTTTGATTGTTTTGTATAGATGTTTACATCAAACCCTTCTCAACCAGAGGAGGAAAAGATGAAATTACTAAGCAGAGAAATGAAGTATACATCTGAAAGAGACGAGACACCTCTTTGGAGGCAGACAGAATGTGTCCTGGTGAAAGGGCCCATGGCTGCCGCTTATATAGCATAAACTCTCATCTCTGCATTTTTCTACAAGGCATGAGCCACGTCTGGCATTTCTGGCTGCAGTAGACTCTTAAATAACCTTGTCCACAATCTTGGCCCCCTAGGCTGTACCCCAGCCCTGACACTGCCCTTGGGAGAGGCTGAAACCTCCAACCCGGATCGCTGAGCTCTCCCTTGGTGACATGACTCCCTCCTCCTGCCTTTCGGCTTCCCACCCCCACCTCACTCCACACCAGTGATTTCACAGTGCATGCTTTGAGTTCCAGAGGCTCTCCCTTCTCTGTCCACTCCAGGCCTCTCTACACTGTTCCCTCTGAAAAGTTCAGTTCTTTGTGAGGGTTCTCTCTTCCTCTTCCACTCTCAGTAGGAATATCACCTCTTTAAGGAATCTCTCACAACCACCCTTTAGGCAGGGTTGGGGTCCCTGAGGGCCCAGCTATTGTCCCAAACTCAGTCTGCCTGACCTTTTCATATCCTGTGGCTGTTTTCTCTCCAACTGACACTGCTTTCTCAGGACCTCACTTGGGAAGACTGGTTGGCCTGATTTCACTATATAGTCCAGGCTAGCCTGAAACAGAAATTATCCTGCCTCTGCTTCCCAAGTGTTAGGATTAAAGGTGTCTTTCTTTCTTTTCAGAGAGATTTATGTATATGAATGCAGAGGGTATCGGATCCCCTGGAATTGGTGTTATGAATGGTTTTGAGCTGACATGAAGTTGTTAGAAATTGAAACCCAGCTCCTCTGCGAGAATAACAAGTTCCCCAAACTAAGTTTTAAAGCAGTGGCAGAGGCAAGTGGCTTTCTGTGAGTTCAGGGCCATCTTGGTCTATACAGCAAGTTTTAGGCTAGCCAGGATGACATAGTGAGATCCTGTCTCAACAAGATTAAGAAGAAAAAGTCTAAGCCATGCATGTAGTGGCACACACCTGTAACTGCCATACTTGAGGGATGGAGTTAGGAAGGTAATCAAGGTTATCCTGGGCTGCATAGTGAATCTGAGGCTAGCCTGGGCTACATCAAAACCTTATCTCAGAAAAAAAAATTCAAAACTAGCCAGGTGGTGATGGCAGCATACTTTAAATCCAGCCCTTGGGAGGCAGAAACAGGAAGATCTCTGAGTTTGAGGCCAGCCTCGTCTACAAAGTGAGCCCCAGGATAGCCTGGGCTACACAGAGAAAGCCTGTTTAGAAAACAAAATCAAAATAAAGTAGGACTGCATATGTTGGAGCACACCTTTAGGTCTAACACTCAGAGGCAAGTGGACCTCTATGTGTTGAAGGGAGCATAGTCTGCATTGTGAGTTCAAGGCCAGCCAGGACAATGTGGGAGGCTTTGTCTCAATTCACTTCCTCACCCCAAAAACTCCACAAAAGTAAAAATTAGACGAAAGAGATCTGATGTCTTCATCGGGAAGGCTAAGGAAACATGTCGTCTAGTTTCCCTAATCCATCGGGCACCACAATCTCAGGTCTCAGGTGTTTGTTTTATATATTTTCTAGTTCAGCCCAGTGATAAGGATGCTGTATTTGTATGACTATGCTAGAAGATTGTGCAGATAACATTGACATACTAGTTGGGAGCAATTCTTTTAGTCCAGCTTCTTTTTGTTAAGTGGAAGGCAGGGCCAGAGACGTGAAGCAATGGATGCAAGGTTGCCTAATTCAAAAATGCCGCAGCATGAAACGGATTACGTTTCTATTTTGGTTCTGACTGTAGGCTTTTGATCAGTATGGAAATCCAGGGGGAGTCGGTAGGAGAGAAGTCCCATCACTTTGGACCCGGGGGACAGCCTCTGCTGTTCTGTTCTATCCAGGTGGCTGTCCTGGCCCCTCCCCCCAAGAACCAAGGTCTCACTACTGTTTGCTGTGTTGTTAGGAATTGCACCCAGGGCGTCACTAACCCACACATGCTTGCTAGGCAAGCACTCTACCACTGAGCTGCATCCTGAGCCCTCAGTGTATCTTGTTTGTGTATTAAGATATGCAGAGGGCTGGAGAGATGGCTCAGTGGTTAAGAGCACCGACCTGCTCTTCCAGAGGTCCTGAGTTCAATTCCCAGCAACCACATGGTGGCTCACAACCATCCCTCTTCTGGTGTGTCTGAAGACAGCTACAGTGTATTCATATAAATAAAATAAATCTTTTAAAAAAAAAAAGATATGCAGAGAGCTCTTGGGACATAGCTCTTTACCTCTCTCCAGAAAAGAAGCGGGCAAAGGCACCTGAACAGCCCACCCCCCCCATCCAGGAAGAGCCTGAGCCTGTCAGCAATGTCTTACAAGGAGATGACATTCTTGCCTTTGGCCATCAAAAAGGAAGACTTGACAAAGGTAAGACCAAGGCCAAGGATCTCTTAGAGCACCCAGCCATGTTCACGGTTCACCCCGCCACTGGCTTCCTAATCCCAAGGAGTCACTAATACCATGTCAGGAAAAAAAATACACCAAATATAAATTTTTTCACTTTAGCATCTGAAGGAATTCACGGGAAGTTAGGTTTTCATATTTCTGAGATTTTATGAGAGCCACAAAATAGTGAGATACTTTGGGGCAAGTGCCATCAGGCCCATTCCACAGATGGGCAAGTAAGTCCAAGCATCACAGATAGAAATGAGCGCGAGGCTGCTGAACTCCAACCCTTCCCCTTACCTGTCATTTGCTCTTACTTAATCTGTCTGGACATGTCAGGTGTCATTTTTCCCCCTCCAGGTTACTCCTAAATCTCAGGTCTGTCACACAGACATTTCCAGAACAGGATGTATGGATGGAGCTGGGGAAGCCGACTAGTCAGCCCTCAGGAATTCTGCCAAGAACAGAGATGTGTGTGTGCGCGCGTGTGTGTGTGTGTGTACGTGTGTGTGTGTGTGTGTGTGTGTGTGTGTTCTTCCTCTTCTCCCCAGGTAGCATTCTCCTCAGCTTTGTTTCGTTTTAGCAACACATTCCTCAGTTTGAAGAAACAGGAGAAAAGCCTGTGGTTACACAGAAGTTTATCATCCGTAAGCTCAAACCGAAAGATTCTTGCAAAAGGGTCTACCACTTGGTAGCACATCCTGCTAATCCAGATGCCGCCACAAAGCCTCTGGACTACTCTGGTATGGGTTCTGTGGGCTTTGCATTCTTGGATGGGTCTCCAGCCAATAGTTGCTCTGTGTGTGACTCACAACCTCTGGGTCTCCATCCTTCTCTCCCTGCCTGCCAGGTCCTCGGGACACCTTCTTAAGTAGTGACCAGATCCTCCCTCACCAGATCCTGGGGAGTCTTCGGGACTTTAAAAGAATCGCAGTTGCTCGGGGAAACACCCAGGTTTGTTTGCACAGAGCTAAGTGGCTGAGAGACGTTGCTGAAGCCATAGAGTCAAAGGGGCGTGTGTGGAGATGGGGGCCCAGGGGTAGGGTTTTAGAGCTAGTTGGACTCTGGGCCTGGATGATAAGGGACTCTTTGGGAGGCAGTTGCAAGTCACAGAAGCCAGTTGCTGATAGACAGCTTTAGCTCAAGTGGGGATTTCCTAGAAGGAACTCAGAGCCTGCCTTGTGAAACTCAAATAGCAAAGCAGACCTCAGCTCCTCATGCCCCTTCTCTGGAGACTGGATTGCTGAGGTACATGCTGGAGGGAGATGTCCCCCAATTCTGCCTCAGAGCCTTCACTTCTGTTAGGCAGGGCACTAAGGGCCCTGCTCACTTACTCAGGAGGAAGTCATCAATTGTGGAGAAGATGGCTACACCCTAAGGGAGGCTGAGCTCTCTGGGCAGAGGGGACTGTCAGCATTCCTCAGGCCCTGGTTTGTTTTCTGTCACTTGTCACCCTCTGGTCCTGAACAGGAGGGATCCTTAGAGCAGGACAAAACCCAGGACCTGGGTCAGCACCTCCTCTACCTTGCTTTTTCCAGCTGGCTAAACTGATCAATATCCAGCCCTGCCTGATGACCCTCATCTCAGCTAAAGAAGAGCCGAAGCCGAAGTCCCCAAAGGAGGAGAAGAGGCCTCCATGGGCCCCACCTCTTCAGCACAACTTCCTCAAGAACTGGAGACGGCACATCACCTTGCGGAAGAAGCAACAGGAAGTTCTCAGCGGTAAGCTGAGCTGACTAGGGACCTGCCAGGCCCCCATCTGTCACCGAGGCTCGTCTGTGCCTTCTGTGTCTTCTCTCTCACCCGCCCCGCAGCCCGGACTTACACTGACTAACATGAAGCTTCTGGGTTTCAGGCTTCAGTGTGTTCTGAAAGGAGCCCGGGAGTGGACCGCCCAATTCAGTGTGCTTTGTGATTGGTGCAGCGATCACAGTCTCCCTTCTCTCCCTCTCTAGAGCACCTGAAGAAGCCAGCAAGTGAGCTGTTGATGAACAGTGCGGAGGGCTACAGAAAGATCCAGGAAGAGCGAGAGGCCATTGACCGTGCACTTCCTACCCAGCATGACAGAAAAGTGAGGAAGAGCGGGAGAGAGGAGTGTGGGTGGGGAACAGCTCACATGGTGAGCTGTACGGGAGGAAATCACCTTTTCCTTACCAAGCATTGTTAAGCCCTGGGATTCTTTATTTCATGTTCCACGACTGCCCACTTTAATAACTCAGCCTCTGGTGGTCTCTGGTATTTGGTTTATCATAAGAGTCCTAATGTTTGTCTCCTAAAGGTTTATACTCCAACCTTTGGTCCAACCAAGGTTTTGGTACATCCATGAGTGCCTGGGCTGGGCCCCATCTTTCTGTCTTCTTGAGAACTAGAATATTGTTGAATGCCTCACTCTTCCGCCAGTGGGTCCGAGTGGATGTCCCAGTGAGTCTCTGACTGTGGTGCTGAGGGGGTGACCTCACTGCTCTGTCCTTCCTCATCTTGACTTTAAGGCGATTAATTGTTTCTGGTGCCCGCTGGAATACCTGGGTGACGAGAAGTCAGGTCTTCTCATGTCCAAGAAGAAAAAGCAGCGTGGTCTGGTGGAACCCATCACACACATCAGGAAGCCCTTCTCTATCCAAATGGAGACTGGTGAGAAGCAGGGCTATAGGCTTACACTTTTCAAAACTTACTTTAATTAAGCAAGTAATTAAGCCTATCAGAGGAAGTAGGAAGGAAAGGTTAATAAGGTAAAAGAGGGTGTGGACCCTCCTTTAGAAATAGTTCTTTGGAGCGAATACAATCTGCCTTGTCAAGATATCAGAGGTTCAGTCCACACACATCAGCAGTAGCTTTATCCACTCGAAAACACCATTCACAGATCAGCAATGTCAATTCTATCCAAAGGATACAGAGAGGCTCTGAGGCAAGAAGCCACCGGAACACCACCGGAAGTCCTTTGGTGGTGTTTCTATGAAGTCATGACAGATGATGACCAGCAAAGAGTGGCAAGGTGAACCAATACCACACAGTGTCATCCATTGTCTGTCTGCTGGGTTATATTTACACCCCTCCCAAGTATCACGTGTTCTCTCAAGCATCCACTCTAGCAAAACATTATGTGTCCTTTTCCCAGGCTGCTTCCAGAAAAACACCATATGTCTGTTCTCAGCAAAACATCCTCACATGTGTCTGCTTCAGCAGAACTTCCTCTCCAGAACACAGTTTCCAGAAAAGCAGCACAGGAAAAACATCACATGATAAACTGTGTCTCCAAAGAAACGAGAAATTTCCACTTCAAGGGCCCAAATCTACTAGCTTCTTGTGCCTGGTGCTGGAGGCAGGGTAGTGTGGTGGTGGTCAGCATGACTCCGTCCCAAATCCTGGTTCACTCAGCTTTGAGCAAATCTCAGAGTTTACCTGGGTTCTAGTTAGTACCTCAGTGAAACTGAGAGAAGTAACAAGGGAGGCTGGGTAGCTAGAATCCTGGGCATAGGGCTTTCACCAGCCCCATGCCCCTACTGAGTCCCTGGAACATGACTTAGTCTGTATAGAAATGAGCTGACAGTATAGACCAGATTGGGGAGAAAATTTTACTTTAGTAGTCATTTTTATGTTGATTGCATATTTGGAATAATAGTCTTCATATATGGAGTTCAATAAACTATGCTAAAATGAATCTCACCTAGAGCCGTTTGACCATTTCAACACGCATCTAGAAAATTTGCAAGGACACACATGGCTTGCATTTGTGGTTTACATTATACTCCCATGGGAAAGCCACACTTTAGAGCCTGCCAGTCTGCTGCTTGGAACCACACGCCAGTCATGTTGGCTTTCTGAATTTCTGTGAGGCATTTGGCCCCCAGTGTCCTTGATTTTATAGCATAAGGATGGCGAGAGGGTTAAGGGAGACAGTATTTGCATTAAGGGGTTCTGGCTCCTGGCTACGACTCAATAGACAGTAGTTGCTGTTGTTACCGTATGCCAAAGGTCTGGCCGTGTAGTAGTGATTTTGTGGGATTCCTATGTAGCATTGCTAGGGGGGTACAGAGCCAGACAACTGAAGTGGAGCTGCCCCTCAGAAACTGTCCATTCCCCAGTCCCTCTCAGAAGTGCTGTCGGGATTGGTGTTCTCAGGACCCTTGGGCAAGCGTGGAAAGGCGGCATGAAGGCAGCCTGTGCTAAGGCTCTCCTAACTCCCCTCTAGGATTACCAGTGCAGAAGGATGCTTGGTACCGCTACACCTGGGACCGGAGTCTGTTTCTCATCTACCGACGCAAGGAGCTACAGAATATCATGGCAGAGCTGGATTTCAGCCAGCAGGTTGCTAGTGCCTTCATACCCGATCCTGAGGTGCCTTAGGTGATACCTGGCAGTCAGCTCATATTCCCCTCTCTCCTCCTCTTAGGATATCGATGGCCTGGAGGTGGTGGGCCATGGGAAACCCTTCTCATCTGTCACAGTGGAAGAACCTTTGCCACTTGAAAAGAGCCAGAAGAGCTCCTCGGAAGACACGGTATTTCTGTAAGTCTGAGCCCCAGCGGGAGAGGCCGGGGAGCCTGCTGCCCTTATCCCCACTAGAGTCAGAGGGCGGGCTTTCCTCTCTGAAATCAAAATCAGGGTGGCTTCATCTCAGCCTGGCCAGCAGCTTGCCCCCCCCTTTCCTCTAGCCTATTGCAATATCTCTGCCAGCTGTCTGCTGCCATATTCTTTGTCCCCACCATTGGGTCTAGTGGGGATTACCCAGACATTGCTATGCTACTTAATGTCCCCTCCCACCTAGAGCCCTCCACGACTATACATAGAGAATAGCCCCAGGGGAGACTTTGAGGAGCCCCAGCGAGACTGATTGAATCTCACAGCCCAAGTGCTGTGCCTTCTTAGCGCACAGTAAAGTAAATGATGGCTTTTCTTACAGAGACTCATTGACCAGCCTCTCCGACATGGTCCCTATGCCTATTCTCGGCCCTTCGCTGCTGTTCTGTGGGAAGCCAGCTTGCTGGATCAGAGGCAGTAACCCAGAGGACAAGGTAAACTGCCTTTTCAGCCTCACACACTTGCATGGGTGTGGCCCCAAGGTGACCGAGACAGTCACAAGGAGGCCACAGTTTCTGATTTGTGTTTTTATCTGATCGCACATTCCACACGCCTGAAAATGGTAAGGGCAGCACTAACTCAAGCGGAAGTGAGATCACAAGGCTTAAAAGATCATTGGCTGAGCAGTAGTAACGCACACCTTGAATTCCAACACTAGGGAGGCAGAGGCAGGAGGGCCCTGTGAGTTGGAGGCCAGCCTGATCTACAGAGTGAGTTCCAGGACAGCCAGGGCTACACACACAACCCACCCCACCCTATCTTGAAAAATCATGTATGTGTATGTAATATGTGTGTGTACAGTCATGTGGGTATGTCCAAATATGTATGAGCACGTGTGGGTGCTAGTGCACATGCACTTCTGTGAACATATATGTGTAGGCCTAAGGTTGAATAGGATGTCTTCCTCTTTCCCTTTCTATCTGAGTAGGGTCTTTCACTGAACCTAGAGCTAATGTTTGGGCAAGTCTAGTGAGCCAGCTTGCTCTGGGGATTCTGTCTCCATCTCCTGTGTGCAGGGGTTGCAGGCAGACTGTCACACTCAACTAGCTTCTGGAGATCAGATCTCCAACCAGTCTTTGGGCTTGCAAATGAACCTCTGAGTCATTGCTCCAATAACCAGTTCTAGAACATTCTTCAGATGCTGAGGAGCAGAAATGAACACCGGGTGTAAAATATTTCTCTTCTTAGTATTGATGATAAGCTCAGAGACAATTGTCAGGAGAGTCTGACACCACTTAAGGTGACTAAGCCCAGAGGACCAGAGTGAACAGTGGACTGTGAGAGAAGTCACAGGAAATGGGGTGAGTTGGTCACCCCAGGGGAAGACCTCTAGCCAAGACACTGCTTAGACCTTCCTCCCACAGAAAAACATTGGAATTGGTGTCCGCCTGACATTTGAAACCCTTGAGGGGGAGAAAACATCTTCAGAACTGACTGTGGTCAATAACGGCACTGTGGCCATTTGGTATGACTGGAGAAGGCGGCCCCAGCAGGATTTTTTCCAAGACTTAAAGCAACACAGGACACAGAGATTTTACTTTAACAACCGGGAAGGTACCCCGAACCTATCCTCCTTACCGCTCAGTGGCTGGGGCACCTCCATGTTTAGTTAGTACCTTCCAGCCCATCCCCCTCTCCTCTCACGTGTGTGATCTGCTAGTTTGTTGAACACTAGAGTGCCAAGAGGGCATGGCCTCAGGGAGCACAGACCCTGGTGTGGGTGACCAGCCATCCACTGATTGACGGGGACTTCCCCAGCTCTAGCACTCAAAAAACACACATACCTGGAAACCTTATGGTCCTGAGAAACCAGGACGCTGGTCACTAGATGTGGGCTACAACCAGACTGGCAGCTCAGCTGACTTCTGTTTCACAGCAGCCTCTGCCTCTGTCTCTCCCAGGTGTGATTCTGCCCGGGGAAACCAAACACTTTACCTTCTTCTTCAAGTCTCTGAATGCTGGCATCTTCATGGAATCATGGGAGTTTGGGACCCATCCTACGCTCCTGGGAGGTGCGGCCCTTCAGGTCACCCTCCATGCCATCTCACTGACCCAGGACATTTTTATGGATGAGAGGAAGTTGTTGGAGGTAAGAGACTTAAGACGAGAGGACAGAGGAACCCTCTGGGGCGGATGATGTGTACTCTGAGGTGGAGTCTCTTACCTTAAGAGGTAACTTTTCTCACCACACAAACTGAAAGCTACTCTTGCTTAGCAAATGCCACCCAGGCCTTTATGATGTAGAAGATGGGAGGGCAGGACAGCGAGTGACTGGAGTGACTGTACCTTGCAGTGCCCAGTTAGAAGTGAAGGAAGTGAGCCTTGGGTGTCCCAAGTGGAGTTTCACACCAGGGCTAGGAGTCCAGGGCAAACCCAGAGACTTTACAGAGGAGCCCGATCTTATTCACTGCTGTCTGCTACTGAGCAGTGGTGTGGGGCTGACCTGGCCAGACTTCTAAGCCAGAGTCAATGATTTCAATGACCAGCCTCACTTCCCTTTACCACAAGCAGCTCCCGGGAGAGTGCGAGGTGAGACCTGGGGGTTCTTTGTCCCCTTTCAGTCTCAGTGTGGCTCTCTTGGGCCACGTTTTGTGGGACTCTGTGCAAAGCTGGACTTTTGTGTGGGACCCTACACACATCTGCCTGTCTCAGCCTGGGGACTTGGCCAGGGCCAATCAGATTGTAACTTTGATTAAGGTGGGTGGGATTCACTGTATTTGCCGACTCTAGGACCCATGTATAGAAGGTCTGGGTTTCTATGACACTCACTGTATGACCAGGCCAGAGAAAATTTTACTACCATTCTTAATGGTTCTTAAACTATGTACTCTGTGTGTATCCCTTCTTCCAATGGGGGATTGGAGGCTCCAGATTCAGTGTAGGGGTGGCTTTTGGGACTGGCCTCTTCGGGATGCCTTTACCTCTTTGAGGGGAACACAGAAGTTTGGAGAGACCTAGAGATTTTTGAGTCTTGAAATATTAGGTGTCTGGGTAAACCAGAGGGACTAACACCTAGGCAGGAACCCAGACCCTAAGCAACAGTGTTCCGACTCCCTCCTTGAGGATACGTGGGCAGTTGAGAGCCCTGGCTGCCACCTTGCACCGTCTTTCCTTTCCCAGAGTAAGCTGGCTGCTCATGAGGCTGTCACCATTGCTCAGAGCGTGCTGCAGGACATACTGAGGGGCGTGTCTACTCCAGAGCGTGCACCATCCCCAGTGGATGCCTATCTCACCGAGGAGGACTTGTTCCACTACAGGAATCCTAGGGTATGGGCTGGCCCGTGCACTCCGGGGAACCGGTAGTAGGCAAACCCTTACTCACTGGAGGCTGTGATAAGCATCTTCCATGAGTGATTCACCTCCTCACAGGAATCCTAAGAGATAAAAAGTGTGATTTACATCCATATTTTTTTCCTAATAAAGTCCCAGAGAAGTTAAGGAATGTGCCCAAGATAGTTTATAAGTGGGTGGATGCTTAGTGGAACCAGAGTACCACGTGCTTCCTCATTTAAACCTAGCCTTTCTTAGAAAGCCCAGATGCACATGCAAGCACGCTGACGAACACACACACACACACACACACACACACACACACACACAGACACACACACAGACACACACACACACAGACACACACACAGAGAGAGAGAGAGAGAGAGAGAGAGAGAGAGAAAGAGAGAGAGAGAGAGAGAGAGAGAAAGAGAGAGAGAGAGAGAGAGAGAGATTGAGATTGAGATTGAGATGCAGGTTGAAGAGGAAGTAGGAGCTCCTTTGTCCTCCACTGGTGGCTTCTCCTCTGCCTCTTAGTCAGTGTCTTCAAGACAAAGGGAGAAGTCACAGTGACTGGCATGGGTTTCGGGATGCTTCCTCTCACTTGTATCTCCTTGGCTGCAGTTGCATTACCAGCATCGAGTGGTGCAAAACTTGCACCAGCTGTGGCAACAGTACACGGAGGCCAAGGCATCCCAGGAGGAAGCCCTCAACCTCAAAACTCCGACAGTGCCGTTACTGTTGGTTGAGAAGCCCCCAGATCACAGCAGGACCCCGGCCTCAGAGTACCCACAACTGCAACCTCATCAGGAGATGGACACCCTCAAGGATCCTAAAAATCCCCTCCTGCCTCAGAAGACTGGCATCAGCACCAAGAGTATGCAACGGAAGAGCATCATGGAGGAGATTCTGGTGGAGGAGGGTCCGGACAGGGAGAACACCAGGAGCCCCAGGGTTCTGGAAAACCTTCCCCCGCCTAAATGGAACCTGTGCCTAGAGGACTTCAGACAGGTGCCCCTGCGACTCTTCAGGGGTTGGTAGAGAATGTCTCTGAGTATGCTGCTTCTCCTGGGAGCCAGTCGGGCAGGCTTCAACTCACCCCCTTGACCCAGGAGGCATATAGATAAAACCTCAGGCCCAGGAAAAGCAATCTCTTGGGTCAAAACCTTTAAAGTTTTTGTTGTTGTTGTTTTGTTTTGTTTTGTTTTGTTTTGTTTAACAAGGGGCTTCTGTGAAAACCGTAAAGAGCAAAATTCATGGGAATAGATTTCTGACGGAGGTCACAGGCTCCCATAGAAGGCATCTTCTGTAGACTCCATTGCTTCTGGTTCCAGGCCCTGTGCCATGTAGTCAGGCCCATTGCTTAGAGAACACGTGGACCCTTGGAGTCTTGGTGCAGAATGGTTGACCATGGCATCCCATGACCCCTTACTAGGCAGTGATGACCTTCCCTGAGGAGCTCCAGAGAGAGGATGCTCTCATCCAGCTCAACAAGGCAGCGATGGAGCTGTGCCAGGAGCAGAAGCCACTGCAGTCCGACCTCCTGTACCAGATGTGGTAGGTACCTTCTAGGAGACCACCCCGTATCTCCTTCCCTTGGTAGCACCTGGCCAGGGGTGGTGGTGGTGTGGGTGTTCCAGGACTCCTGAGGCTCTGCAACCCTTGAGTTCAGGATGCTAAGAAACATCGTGAGCATCCCATATTCTAGAAGCTGCCACAGCAGTGCGACAGCTAGCTGCCAGTTGCTTCTCTGGGGAGGCATCCGCAGCAGTACAAATACTTTGTCTTTTCCCCCTCTTCCCCTTGTCTTGTTCCTTCTCAATGAGCAGAAGAATGGGGGTGGGGTGGGATGGAAGAAAGCAAGACATTAAGGAGAGAGGGAGCCTCACAAAAAGCTTAACTTCTTTGTGGTCACCTGCCCACTGTGTGTTTGGGACTTGTGTGGATACATTTTTGCAAGGCCCAGACACAGTCTCCTGAGGCACATGCCAGGAATCACATGCAAGGTTCAGCCCTTTCCAAGGAGCTGGACCCAAGTCTAGCCATCTCTCCAAGTTGGAATTTAGACTCTAAAGCAAAACTAAATTCATCCAGGCCTTGTTGTGGTTTGCCCTGAAGTTATCTGTATTTTGATGCTAATTCCACTGCCCCAAAGACAGCTGCCTAGTCACATACTCAGGACTCAGGTGACTTCAGCAGAACCTTCTCCCCATTAAATTTGTAAAATACAGGTGAGGGGCAGGTACAGGATAGAAGGAGGCCTGTCATTGGAGGAGAAGGAAGGTTGGGCAGGAGAGAAGTTTGAAGGAAGAGGAGGAGACTGGAAAAAAAAGGAGGGAGAGGGTGAGAAGCCACAGCAGGTGACATTAAGATTTTGCTCTGTGTATCTACAGGTTGTTATTAATGTTTTTAAGGGATGGATATGTATTGGGCTTTGTATGTTTAGGTGGGCAATTATATCTTATCAATTGGGCCAAAGGTTATTGTGTTGTGTGTTCTTTCATGTGTAGATTTGAGTGTAATGGAGTGTGGGGCAGCTGGTCTGGGCCGCCATGGAGTTGGGATGTGTGCTTCTGGCAAGATATCCAGCAGATATCTTGGGGCACTGAGGTGCTGGACCTGAGTGGGGATAAAAGACAACTATACTTTTTCTTATTTTTTATATTTTACAACAACAAGGCCTCTTCATAATAGTCCTAGATCTTGTCTCTTTACCACAGGGAAACCAGATTACAAACTGAACGCTAGCTGATCATGACATGGCGTTCTTGTGGTAGTTCCAGGCACTAGAGTCTTTAAAGGGGGGCATCTGAGCCTTTGATGGATCAAGGACAAAGGAAGAGTGATGGCTTTTCTCCAATGTGTCTTTTCCACTAGTTTGCAGCTGTGGCGAGATGTGATTGACAGCCTCGTTAGCCAGTCCCTGTGGCTAAGAAGTCTTCTAGGCCTGCCTGAGAAGGAGACGGTTTATTTGGATATTCCAGACGAAGGTCAGACATTGTGAGGTCTCACCTCTGTGCAGCCTTTCCTAGGCTCTGCCCTGATGGCAGTAGTACTTTGGCTGTTTGTCCGCTTATAGTAGGTACTTGACTGAGCTCATGGCGGTGGGGATCATCCATCCTTCTGTGTGCGGGATGTGAGACTCGGATCTGACCTTGGTGCAGTCTCCTCATTTAGCCCCAGAGACTTTAAATATAGTGGAGCTGGGACTGGGCTGTCTGTGACCCTTGTCTCACAGCTTTTGTGCACCAAGTCCAGGAGGGCTTGAGAAAGTTCTCCTCTTCCCTTAGCTCTTTCTGCTCTCAGAGAACCCTTTACAGGGATTCTCTTAAAGCCCCCAAGAGCAACAGTTTTCCTCATCTTCCAGCATAGGCCCGTGGTGTAGGCTAGGCATAGGCTTTAGGCATGCCTCCCATTTGCCCCCCTCTTAGGTCAAAAATCCCCTCCAGTCACAGAGGTGAAGGTGACATCCGGGAAACTTGGAAAGGAGGATCGGAGAGGGGGTGCCCAGGAGAAGAAACAACTGAGTGCCAGAGACAAAGAGGAAAAAAAGGGTTCCAAGACACCATTGAAAGAGGTTATATAGTGGTGTGGTCTGCCCGCTGGATGGGGCTGTGGGAGGGAGTCATGGGAAGGGGGTAGTTGTTCCAGCACAAGGCACAGCTCTCCAGGAGAGCCGCTGGGGGGTGGGGGGGCGGAGCATCAGATCTTCCTCAGAAGTCATCGAGATAATGTGTTTCCCCACTTCTCCTAGCAGGACCGCCTGAATAGCAAAAAACAGAAGGTAAAAGATGACAAGAAAGTGGTGAAGTCCACAAGCCGGGACAGGCTGCTCTCGGAAGACCCTCCCGCTGACAGCTCGGCAACCTCCCAGGAGCCCATCGACCCCCTCGTCATGGAGAAATATACCCAGCGGCTGTACTCTGAGGTGAAAGGAAGACGGGGCAGCCATACCTCCCAGCTCTCACACCTGTTTCAATCATTTCTCTATATTCCACCAAAGAGTGCCTGCTTTTATCAGAGAGAGATAGACAGAGACAGAGACAGAGAGAGTTGGCCAAAGAAGGGCTCCTTAAACAGAGCAAGCAGCTGAGGCAGAAGAGGGAGCGGGCCAGCAGAATGGCAAGGAAGAGAAGCAACAGACAGGGCATTGCAGTGAGTGGTCAAGAGCAACTGCTGGCCCATGGAGTTTTCTCTGAGTGACCCTGGAAGTCATGCAGAATTCTGCACTGAGAGCAATAGGGTCTGACTTAGGCTCTAGCTGGCATTTGGAGAACAGACTCCTGGGAAGAGAAGAGGGGTGAAGTCTTTCCCTTCCTAAAGCTGCGTGTACCTCCCCTCAGGTATACACTGGCAGATGTATTTGTGGGGAGAATGCCAAGTAGGATTGCCTTAGTCCTCTTTCTGTTGCTATAACAAAATACAGCAGACCAGGTGACTTGTAAGGAAAGCTTATTTTGTTTGCGTTTTTTTTTTTTTTTTTTTTCTTTTTCGGAGCTGGGGACTGAACCCAGGGCCTTGCGCATGCTAGGCAAGCACTCTACCACTGAGCTAAATCCCCAACCCCAGGAAAGCTTATTTTGGCTCGCAGCTCTGCAAGCCAGAAAGCCCGGGAGTGGGGCTCCGGTGAGAGCCTTGTGTTGCTTCAACTCATGGTGGAAATATAACAAAAGGTAACTGGGCATGGGTGAAAGGCACAAGAAAGGAAGAGTCATGGGTTCTGACAACCGCCAGGACTCATGGTTGTGAACATATTAAGTGATCTGTGAGGAAAGGATGCTCATGATTCAAACACCTCTTTAAGGTCCCCAGACTCATCAGCACTCACACTGGGAGCAGATTTTCACATGAGCTCTGGAAGGGGCCCATATCCACCCAAAGGATAGCGAGTGTGAATCTGCTGAGAAGACGTAGTCATGATCTGGTCTTGAGCAGTGGGTCCATAGAGCTGCCTGCAGGTCGTCTCGGTCTCTGTTACTATGGTTTTTCTGAGGTGTGGGGGATGTCTAACAAAAGCATGCTCAGTTTGTCAGCAAATCTAACAGGGATGTCTCATCTTTCACGGATAAGGCATTTGTGGATCTGGGTTTACGTTACTGTACACTGTGGGACCACCACACAGGTCTCATTTGACCAGAAGTTCTGTTTGATGCTGCCGGTGACATCATTGCGCTTTCTGATGGCTGACGGGGCCTAGAAAGTAATTATAGGCCTTTGGGGACTCTCTCAGTCTATGATACTAAGAGCCAATTTTCTTAGGCTATGTGGTCTAGCTGCAGTGGAGGGCTCAGTCTTGGAAGCTTCAGTCTGTTGATCTACAATCTTAAAGGAAGGAGAGTTGGTTTCCGGAAAACCAATACAGCACTGAGACTGAGCCCAGGCCCACTCCAGATCAGAAAACAATTACATGCAGCAGCAGAACACTGAACAACTTTGGCCTTTCTCTCTCCATCTCTTCCCTCTTAGCAGGACATCATGATACATTGGTGCCTGCTACAGAGCAAACCTTGGCCTCTGATGTCTGTCTCCTTCTTCCAGGTCTATGGGCTGCTGGACAACCTGGTGATAGACATGATGGACCTAGCAGATGAGCTCGGCTCCGAAAAGAATGTTGAAGAGCCTTTACGTTTTTGTACCTGATTCTTGGGCCCAAGCTTCCTCCTGGAAAGGTGGTTTGAAAAAAAGTCAATAAAGAATCTTTAGGTGTCAACCATTTCCATTGTGCCTCTGGGAATGCTGGATCTCAGGTGCGTCAGGTGATGGTCTAGTTCCTCCTGTGCCCCACCTGTCCACATGTATGGGTCTCAGAGCCACTCACACGTAGAGAGGTGATGATTAAATGACAAGCAGAAGAGCCAGTGGGTGGCAGGGCGAGGAATGAAGTCAGGTGACAGGACAGATGGCCTTTGTAGCAGTTCCCTGCCTCAGGCCTACACTTTCAGGGTCGTGCTTCCTGCAGCCAACTCAAGTGAGACTAGCAAGAGAAGCAGAGCTGCCGGGACCTGGCTGTCTGAGGTCTTTTGCTTCAGCACCCTCCACATCCTTCAGGATGGCAAGGACAGCATTTGCCAAGGTTTTTAAACCCTGGAGGAACTGGGGCTGAGCTCGCACCCACCCCAGGTCTGAAGAAAACCAAACTAAAGCACATCTATTTGCAGTGCTCCAAGAAACTCCCACAAGTACAATTTTCCTCTCCCCATTCATTCCCTTTTGGGACCCTTGTTCTAAGTCAGAAGTTAATATTTGAGGCTCTGGTCTGCTTAGATCCCTTCCTCCGGTCAAACTGTGAGGCCAAACTGCAATGGGGGTTGGGGGGGAAGAGGCACAACGTTTCCAAACAAAAAGGGCCTGAAGATTCCCTGCTCCTTCCTGGAACAAAGGCATGTGGGACTGTGGAGTAGGTGAAGGGTAACAGCAGGGAAAAAGAATGCACTGCCTGCTTAGATCATCCTGGGGTTTGTTGTAACAACTGCAAACAACTGCTAGGCTGAGGGTCTCTGGGAGCAATGGAGGAGTAAGGGCAGCCAGTAGCTTGGGAGTAACCAGAAGCCAGAATTCAGACTGAGGTCCTGAGCTTTCAGCACTTTGCAGGTGAGATAGGGAAGGAGGTTCAGGGCAGGCATGATCCTCCCAGAGTAGGAGAGGCAGAGTCCTCAGGCCCCCTGGAGAGGCTGGGGAAAGCCAGCTTCCAGCTAAAGACCAGCCCCAGGGAATGTTCTGTCTTCTACTTTAATGTCCTCCTGACTTGGAGGGTTAGGGCTGGTATGAGTACTGGAGTGGCCTCCACTCCCACCCTCTCCTACTTCTAGCTGAGGTAGGGGAAAGGTTAACTCACTGCAGGGTGGGTGTGGATGAGCTCCAACTCTGTACCCCCTGGGGTCACCGGCTGGCAAACAGGCCAGCCTCCTCCCCTGAAGGCACCGCCCGGCAGACTGCAGGAAGGGGTTAAACACGCCCGCCCGCCCATCATCCTGTGTCCTGTTACTGCTGAGGCAGACCTGCCTGGCCAGCTGAGCAACTTTCCTCCCGAGAGTGCTGGCCGGCAGGAGTCGAAGAGGCAGCCGCCAGAGGCTGAGCTGCAAACCGCTGGGGGACCCTGCGGTCCTTCAGAGAGCTCTGTGCCTCTCGGTCGAGGGTGGGGCTCCCGGGACCAGGGTCTATGGTGGATGGCTCTGGAGCTGCTCCTGAAGCGGTGCCATCCCCCTACAAGTCAGAGGGTCACTGCAGAGGCTGCTGGGGCTGGGGCGAGGGAGCCCACTCTGGAGGTAAGCTCCCTCCCGCGCCGCGGTGGCGCCCTGCATGAAGGCGGGGGCTAGCGTGGGCTTAGGACTTAGTCTCTTTCCCAACCTTTAGAGGGAGTAAGGCAAGGCTGTGAAGGCACCTGGAGGCTTCTAACCTGCAACTTCTCTACCTTCCTATCCCCCAGAAAAGGGACGCAGGGCCACCTGGAGATTCCTGGTAGCATTTCTCTCAGATCCTGGCATATCTCTGTATTTGCACCTTTAACCTCAGAATGACCCTTTAGTCCACTGCTCCCCAGGACACAGCCAACTCAGGTCTGATGAAGCCCCAGCCTAGGACTAGCTAATATCCAGTCCCCTATTCCCTCTAGCAGCAGGAAGGACACTGCCACTCCTCCATTGCTTACTCTGGACCTGATGGGGACAGAGGATGGGGAGGGGCGCTGGCTGATGGGGTGCACACATACTTTGGCAAATTCGTGCATGTGATTGGTTCTTTCCGTCTCTCTGAACCTCCACCCTGGGGATGCCATCTGCTTCCTCAGTGCTGACTTTTAGGAATCTCTCCATCCCCCACCCTGGCACCCTTCTGGATTTGTGTCCTGAGAAATCCCACTGCTCCAAATCTCTCTGGGAACCTGCGTGTAGGTGGGAGTCTATACTCTGTGCCCGTTCCCCGCTCCCAGACCACTCCTCTGCTAGTAACCTCCTGCCTTCTTTCCACCTCTGAAGCAGCCTCCCCAGGTCCTGGCTGCTTCTCAGTGTCCTTCCCTCCACCTGGCAGGGTCTGGCTCAAGGTCACTGCAGTAATTCCATACCGGCTGCCCAGGGCTGCCGCTGCCGCACTGCCTTATCGACAGCTGGGTTTGTGTTTCACTCCTTTTTATCCCTGGGCATATTGTGTTCAATAAAACCTTCTGCTTGTAACACCACTGGCAGGGCTCCCAGCCGCGCCTGCCTCCTGCCTTCCTTCCCTCCCAAGTTAGGCTTCATGCATGCTCTGGGACCTCACCCTGGTGTTCTTCCTCCTTAGTGTGTCCCTACTGGGTTAAACTCCATGAGAGTCTATGAATGGCCAGGGTGGAGTCTCAGGCATCTCCCTGTGTATTCTTCCCCCAGCTCTAGCAAAGGTGTGTCCACACTGTCCACCTTGCTCCTAGAAGAAAAACCCAGGTAGGGCCGTGGAACCTACACAAACGGTCCCTTTTCCATGGAGGCTGCTTGTATCCACCCTGGCGAAGTAGGAAGGCCTAGGAAGCCAGGCCCAGGTAGGGCTCTGGTGGAGTCTGATCTGACTGGTTCTGCCAATTCCAGCGGCCAGCAGGGAGGAGCGAGCACACCAGGGCGGGCTTCGTGCACAATTATTCCCCATCTTGACTCTGCCACTGCCAGCCCGCCCTCCCACTGGGGAGGTGAACACAGGCCTGAGTCATTAACGAGGGGGAGGGCAGGAGTTTAACAAGTTGTGGTTGTGGCATTCCCACAGAAGGCCAGCTGGACAGAAAGACGGAAGGTAGGCAACGCTGTGGGCCAGTGGGGATCCAGTTTCCACACAATCTCATCCTTCCTTTGGCTCAAGATTGGGACCTGCGAAGACTTGTGGGTACTTTGAACTGAGTTGATCTTTCACTCGTGTGTGCTGTAAAGACAAACAACCTATATCCCTCCTCCACTCAGGAGGCTGGGACAGCCAAGGCCCAACAGGGTAGGGGCTGGAGGGTGATCTGGGCAGGGTATTATATGGGTATAATCTGGGCAGGCTGACAGGACGTGAGGAGGTCGTGGAGAAAGGGGAGTCTATGCTGATCCAGCTTCTCTCTCTCTCTCTCTCTCTCTCTCTCTCTCTCTCTCTCTCTGTGTGTGTGTGTGTGTGTGTGTGTACATGTATTCATGTGCAAAACTCTATTAGTGCCATGTGATGGCAGAGGGCTCCCACTTGGGTTTCTGGTAAGCACACCCTCTCTCTCCAGGGGGGCTCTTCTCCACTTTCTGACACTGTGAAGAGACATGTGACTGATCCTCCTTCTGAGTCTGCCTCCATTGGCTATCAGAGGTCTTCTGTAGCCTAAGGTCTCAGTTTGCTTGGACTGCCCCTGCCCTCAGGGAACTTCCATTCTGCCTGAAAAGGCGGTTCTGAGACAAGTAATTAGATGAATTAATTAGCAAACAAGGTGACACTGACAATAAGTATTGAATTAGTCTCGAGGAGACCTAGGTGTTGTCAAGGCTCGGCCCTGCCACCTACATGGCCTGTGTGTGTGCCAGCAGGGGGTGGCTGAGTCTCTGGAGAGAAGCGGCCTTCAAGGCATGCTCCTTCCCGGGCTGTCTGATCAGGCCACACTCCTGGCCTTGCTGGTCCCCTCCATCTTGATTTTCCTATTGTACCTCTCCCCGAGTGCCGCCTCCTTTAGGAGGTATCCCAGTTTGTCCCTTGCTTGTGCCTTATTGTTCCTGAGCATCTGTGTCCTGTCTCTAGGATGTGGGTGTTCCACAGGCAGATCGTGGGGGTCAGAAAGGACCCCCAGGACATGAGTGTTGAATGAATTAAATTATGAAAGGTGACCATCTGAGGAAAAAAAGGATGAAGGGCTAAACTGGAAAAGCTGTAGCACACATGGAGGGGGAGACAAGTAGACGTGGGAGGGAGAGTGACAGTCCTAGTGTCACTCTATGGTCCTCGAAGTCACACATTCAGACCTTCAGGTGGAGGGAGGAGTGCCGCTACTTAGCAGCTCTGTGATCTGGGGGCATCGCTGACAGATCATCTGAGTCCCACTGTCCCCATATGTGGCTAGAGAGAGGGGTTGATGTCTTGGTCTGGTGGTTGTATAAGATGAGCATGGCAAACAGTGTCCATTGATTGGATCATGAGTGCAATACGAGAAACAAAAGTTGGCCAAAAGCTGTCCCTGGTAGCAAGGACACTCTGGCTGTGCCATGCTTGACAGAGTAGACAGTAAGGAAGCCGCTGACCCTGAATTCTAGACCCTCTCTTTTGCAGCCCCATGTGGAATCCAAGGACACAGCCGCCCTGCTGAAAGCAAGGCGGCCCATCCTTCGAGACCGTGACTTCAAGACGGTGGCGCTCGGCCCTCTACCTCCGACGGGGGCGGGGGCCGCCCACCTCCAAGTCCCCAACTATGACAACCTCTGCGCTCCGACGCCAGGTGAAGAACATTGTTCACAACTACTCTGAGGCCGAGATCAAGGTCCGTGAAGCCACCAGCAATGACCCCTGGGGCCCACCCAGTTCGCTCATGTCAGAGATTGCTGACCTGACCTTCAACACAGTGGCCTTTGCCGAGGTTATGGGTATGGTGTGGCGGCGGCTCAACGACAGCGGTAAGAACTGGCGGCATGTATACAAGGCTCTGACACTGTTGGACTACCTGCTCAAGACGGGCTCGGAGCGAGTGGCACACCAGTGCCGTGAGAACCTCTACACCATCCAGACTCTCAAGGACTTCCAGTATATTGACCGCGATGGCAAGGACCAAGGCGTCAATGTTCGTGAGAAGGTCAAACAGGTGATGGCCCTTCTCAAGGACGAGGAGCGCCTGCGACAAGAGCGAACCCATGCTCTCAAGACCAAAGAGCGAATGGCTCTGGAAGGCATGGGCATTGGCAGCGGGCAGCTGGGCTTCAGCCGCAGATCTCGGGGCTCCCCGTCTTCTTACACATGTGAGTAGGCCCTGACGGGATGGCTTGGAGAGCGTGGTGGTGGTGGTAGGCCAGCTGTAGTCATGACTCTGCAACCAGGAGCCGCGAGATAGTTCCTTACCTCAAAAGGCGATTGGATCCATTCAGATAAATAATGTAATGTGAAAAGCTGTGGAGAGGGTGGCTTGGAGGTCAAAATGCAGGCTCTGGAGTTGCATACCATTCATTCTGTTCCTTCCAAGCCGAGTGGCTTGGGCAACCAGCTCCGTAGAGATACACCTCCCTCCCTATATTGTGTGATCTGAGGAATGAATGAGAGACAACCTGAATGCCCTTGACCTTTCTACTCAGAGACCCGACGTTCTGTAAACCCCTGCCACTCGAGGGAACTGTCCTTGAAAACAAGGGTGGCCGATGTTGAAACCTTTGTCCTGATGGCTCCCCAAAAGAGGCCTTTGTGACCTGAGGAACAACAGAAAGGCTCTCCTTCCATAAAGCCCATGATGGCCTGCTTGGGGCTCCGAGGCTATGATTTTGTTTGATTAGTAGATCCCTTCCTCCTGATCCCTGTGGCCCCAAACAGGCTAGGGTCCTATTGGAACTGCTCAAGAGCTGAAGTCAGAGACCTGCATTAAGTCCTGACTTGGGACTATTGCCAGGTCCCCTGCGATGGTGTCTACTCCTTGTCAAGGTGGCCCTGGCATCTAGCAGTGCAGTGGAAAAGTCCACAAAGGGGTGTCCAGTGTACTGCCTGGCTCACGAGTGCCTGAAAAGCCACTCTCCTCTGGCTCACCCTGCGAGCCCCAGCTTCCCAGCAGGCAGAGAGGGGAGCGTGGGTGCTGGTGTGCTCACAGACCCCACCCTTCTTGCAGCTGCATCCTCGTCCCCGCGCTATGCCTCAGACCTGGAGCAGGCCCGGCCCCAGACTTCTGGAGAAGAGGAGCTGCAGCTACAGCTGGCCTTGGCCATGAGCCGTGAAGAGGCTGAAAAGGTGAGATCTGAGACTGTCCAGGGCACCTATGGAGGAAGGAAAGGGGGCTGGTGTCCACTAGCCTCCATTTGGGCTCTCCACCCTGGACCTGGAGACCCACTCTAGCTCCCAGGACAGCACAGAGCCTGTTGGTGTTCTTGGTCTGTCCCAGTCAGAGACCCAACCTTTGGTGTTCTCAAGCAGGACCCCGAAAGGGCGGTGTGTAGTTGGGGGGTCTATGGTGTATCTTAGGGGCCTGCTATCTCTTGGTTTGGGAGAAGTGTGGGCTGACGACACCTTCTGAGAAAACACTGTGTCGATTGCTCCTTCCCGCCAGCCGTCTTTAGGAAGGACAGGGACAACACCTCTGATACCTCATCGTCCTTGCTATTACCTCGATGGATCCAGATAGAGCAGGCAGGGAACATGTATGTCTCTTACATGGATGGGCTATGGAAGTTCTCAGGGTACCCAGAAGAAAAAGATAGGTGAGACCTGAGACTGTACAGGGTGGCTGTTGAAGGAAGGAAAGCACTTCAGTGCTCACTAGCCTCCATTTGGGAGGCTGATTCTTAAGCTGCATTTCAGACCCAGGCAGGGAGACAGCCACCCTTTCAAAGCCCCTTGAGCAAGGGGCATTTCTGTCACCATGCCACGACTGGGCAGGACTGTGCTGGCACTCTAGCCCTCGGCTGAGAGCACTGTTCCGAGTTCACTCCTCTCTTCCTCCCTCACAGCCAGTCCCCCCAGCCTCCCACAGAGACGAGGACCTGCAGTTGCAGCTGGCTCTGAGCCTGAGCCGGCAAGAGCATGAGAAGGTAGTCGTAGAGAGGCCGAGTCACCTGGGCCATAGGTGCTGACCGTGATTTGGTGCTGGTGAAGGCATTGGTGGCAGTTCTAGGGGGCACTAATCACTTCTCTGCTGCTACTGCGCTCACCCGGGTACCTCCCACCTGCTCTCTGCTGACCCCAGTCAGCGGTTCCTTCATACCTTACCTGTCATTCTGCAGGGGGGAAGATCCTGGAAGGGAGATGATTCTCCAGTGGCCAATGGCGCGGAACCTGCTGGCCAACGTCGACGGGACAGAGAGCCTGAGAGAGAAGAGAGAAAGGAGGAGGAGAAGCTGAAAACCAGCCAGGTAGAGAGTGGGTTGGGGATTGGGGCTGCCCGGGCCTGGCATACCTGAGCTGGCACCTGCGCAGTGTGCAGAGCAGAGCACGGCAGGGGCTGGGGACTGAGCTGAAACAAAGGGCACGTCAGAGTCACAGTGGAGACTCCTTGGTCCACCTGCCACTTAGTGGCTTGGGACACTACTGGCCTCAGTTTCCCTTTTTGCACAGTAGGTGTTTTGGACAGTTCCAGCTCTCCCCTTGTAGAATCATATGGTGTTGTGAGTCTGGCCTAGGAGCTGGTTTAGCACATAATGCTAAAAATATCTCAAGTTCTCTGGGAAGGGGAGCAGGTGGCCACTGAAAACAAGACAGCCTTGCATGCTATTCATGCTGCCCCTGGGGTACTTCTCCATCCTTCTTCTCTGTGTCTGTGGTGGCCATTTTCTCTTGGGTACTAGCTAAGGAAAAAAGTCATCGAAAAAAAGATCTGTCTTGACTACCCCTTTCTGTTGGCCCGGGATTTATCCCAGCTCTGTCTCCCTGGCTATATAACTTCAGGCAAATCGCCTCCCCTATCTGGCCTTCAACTAGTTGGTTCATCTGTAAAATGAACTACCTCACAAGAGTGTTATGAAATGGGGCACTAGATGGATGAGGAAATGTTTTATAAATAGGAAATGCTGATCAGAGGTGAAGGGTCATTAAAAGACGCTTGTGGAATGAAGGAGGGGCATGAGCTGGCTCCTGGCCACAGGTCAGGCCTCCCCTCCCTTCAGGCCCCACCCACTTCTGAGCCATGGCTGCCTCTCCCCTCCACAGTCCTCCATCCTGGACTTGGCTGATGTCTTCGCACCTGCCCCGGCCCTGCCTTCCACACACTGCTCTGCTGACCCATGGGACATCCCAGGTGGGCATGCAGGGTTCCCAGATTGGCCCCTAAGAACCCTGCTTCCTCCCAGCCACTTGCTGGCAAACTACCTCCTCTCCATCACTTAGGATCACTGTGCTGCCTCTAGAATGGGATTTTTGAAGGAAGGGCCAGGGGAGCCCACCTGCAGATCTTAGTTCATGAGAGGCTCAGCAGAAGGCCAAGCTGCCCTCACTGGCTAGGCAAGCCCTGACTGAACCTACATTCCCAGGATTGCAGATCCAGGCTCCTGGCCTCGTTAAACATGGGCTTGAGAGTGCTGCTTCCTCAAGTCAGCATCCCACGTGTGAAGCGGGTACCACATCACCCAACCTGGTCTGGGCAAGTGGGAAGGCCCTTGAACGAAGGGTGGGGGAGGGTTGGGATAATAAATGTGCTATCTTTCTCTCCTTCCCAGGTCTCAGGCCGAACACAGAGCCAAGTGGCTCCTCTTGGGGACCCTCTGCAGACCCCTGGTCTCCAGTGCCCTCTGGGAATGCCCTGTCCCGAAGCCAGCCTTGGGATTTACTTCCTACTCTTTCTTCCTCTGAGCCCTGGGGCAGGACCCCAGTGCTGCCTTCTGGACCCCCCATCGCAGACCCCTGGGCACCAAGCTCCCCTACCCCAAAACTCCCCAGCACTGGAGTGGACCCTTGGGGGGCCTCTGTGGAGACGTCTAACACCTCTGGTAAGTGGAGGGCTTGGGGGGTAGGAAGCTGGGGACTTCCCTTTCCTCCAATCCAATGACAGTGAGACCATTTCCCAGACGCATCCTTATCCTTTCTTCTAGCTCACTCCCTTTCTTCTGGCTAGCTCTAGGTGGTGCCTCGCCCTTCGACCCATTTGCCAAACCTCTAGAATCCACAGAACCCATGGAGAGCCGGGACAGTGCCCAGGCCCTGCCCAAGGGGAAGTCCCCCAGCCCTGTGGGTGAGCAAGAGGCCGGGGAATACAGTTGCTTGGTCCAGGGGCGCCTCTGCCCTCTTCCTTCCTCACCGCTGAACTGATCAACTCTCTTCTAGAGCTAGACCCATTTGGAGACTCTAGCCCCAGTTGCAAACAAAATGGTGTGAAGGAGCCTGAAGCTCTTGACCTGGGTGTGCTAGGAGAGGCGCTAACGCAGCAGCCAGGAAAGGAAGCGCGCCCCTGCCGGACTCCAGAGTCCTTCCTGGGCCCCTCTGCCTCTTCTTTGGTCAACTTGGACTCACTAGTCAAGGCACCCCTGGCTGCAAGGACCCGGAACCCCTTCTTGACAGGTAGAACACCCTGGCCTGGTGTCTGGGACCCCACGGGGCTGCCCCTCTCCCGCCATTGCCAAGTCCCTATACTTTATCCTCTGTCCTCAGGTCTGAGTGCTCCGTCCCCCACTAATCCGTTTGGCGCAGGCGAACAGGGCAGGCCGACCCTGAATCAGATGCGCACCGGCTCCCCTGCGCTGGGCCTGCCGCCGGGAGGACCCGTCGGGGTGCCTTTGGGCTCTATGACCTACAGCGCCTCTATGCCCCTTCCGCTCAGCAGCGTGCCGGTCGGCGCGACCCTCCCCGCCTCGGTCAGCGTCTTCCCACAAGCGGGAGCCTTCGCCCCGCCGCCGGCGAGCCTGCCTCAGCCGTTGCTGCCCACGTCAGGCCCGGTGGGGCCATTACCCCCGCAGGCTGGCACTAATCCCTTCCTCTGAGACGCTTCAGCGCCTGCGCGCGAGGCCCCGCCTCCTCGAGGGCGGATCCTGCAAGTTGAGCATTGGATCTGTGGACCCCTGACAGATCCTGAAACCAAGCTAGGGACTGACTGCATCTTGGGATCGAGGACCACGCCCGCCTAATAAAGACTGGAATCTACGTCCTCAGCTCTTACGAATGGACTTTTTGAGGGGTGTGGCAGCTGGATCCGGACCCCAGCACCTATTATTACCTGCTGAGACAGAAACTCCTTGACCGTCTGAGGGAGTCCTCTTAACCCCCATTCCCCTCTCCTGTTGGCCTGGTGCCCTCCTTCTACTCTCCCATTCATTCAGGCATTCGTCCATCACACGCGAAATATTCCTAAAGTAAGGGGTGACAACATTTGCTCATTCTTTGACGCGCTATGCACCTTAGGCAGAGAATTTCACCCAATCATATTGCAAGGAACCTCGACGTTAACTTCAGCGTTTGTAAGGCCCTACCTATGCTGAATATGCAGTGCTTGTCCAAAACTGGGTTAAGAATTTCAAAACAGAGTTGATAAATCTGGCGACACATAAGGGTGATCCCAGCATTTAAGGGGGTAGAGGTAAGAGGATCCTGAGTTCAAGGCCAGCCTGGGCTCAATATATATTTTTTTAAAGATAAGGCAGAAGAATAATAAACTAAAGGTCCAAACTTCCCAGGTAAGGTAGCACAGGCCTTTCTTACTACTCCTGTTTAATGGCCAACGGAGGCTTTCAAGAGGTACAGTGACATGTTCTAAGTCACAAAGCTGGAGTAACATGGGTCTGGGATTCAGAGTCAGACAGTACGGCTCCCTGGGGAGGATCAAGTTTAATTCAGCAAACACTGACTAGGCTGTCTTGGACAAAAAGCTGGGTTCACCCAGGATGACTGAACCCACACCTTCCAGGAGCTAGGAAGACAGAACGGTAGTAGACAAGCCAGTAGCACTGAATATAGTTGTGGCACAGCCAGCCACGGGAAATATCTTATGTCTGACTGAATCATCTTAAATTCAACTCTGCCCCTGTCCCTTTCCTGAGGGCTGAAAAGACCAACCTTGGCCATCAGAAGTCTGGATCTCTGTGGGGTTATTGCAGGGTTTAGGAAACCAAATGCAGACAGCACCTGGACTTCTGCCTTGAGGGTTACCATGGCTACCCATGTGTGCTCAGGACCCAGGATCTGACCTGGCAGACAGCCTAGTCTGGCTTTGCTCTCTTTGGGGTCACCATGAGCATGTGGACTTCCTCAGCCTGAAGCACCATAGCTGGGGAGAGGTGGCCCAGTGTCACTGTCCTTCCTAGGTACATGGGCAGGAACTGTTGTGGTTGTACGGGGCGAGGCAGCCACAGGGCTGCTGCAGGTAGGAGGGGCAAGAGCAGCTGCTTAAAAGCTGGGCCTGCCAAACTCTGCTCCAGGGCTGAACTTAATGATAATCGCTTGGTAATGAGTGGTTAGTCGCTCTTGAGTAAAAGACTTCACCTCTCTGTGTCTATGCCTCTGTTTCCTTCTTTGCAAGAGTTCCTTCCTTGTTGGGTTGCTACATGGATGCTCCCATGACGGTTGAGCATCCATCCCTGTCTGCCCTCTGCTCCACCGAAACCCGGAAGGTTCAATACTCCTTGGCCCCAGGGCTCTGCTGCCCCATACCTCTGCCCCTCCTCCCCCGAGCCCCGAAGAACAGGTTGGTGGCCTTGCTTCCTGAAGTTATAAGGCTTACCTTCCTCCCAAGACTGGCACTCTGTTCTGCCCTGTCTGGGGCAACCACTCCCCATTCCCAGCATGCTTTCCTCATGGCTCAGCTCTCACCCCAGTTCCATATTAACTCCCTGATCCCGGATCTCTCATCCATCTCCATCCATGTCTGCCATCACCCCAAACCCTTGGCACTCGCGACAGGGCTCTCTGTCTCCCCTGGGAACTGCTTTCCTGGCACTAGAACATGTCCTTTTTTTTTTTTTTTTTTTTAAGATTTATTTATTTATTTCATATGTGGGTACACTGTTGCTGTCTTCAGACACACCAGGAGAGGGCATCAGATCCCATTACAGATGGTTGTGAGCCACCATGTGGTTGCTGGGAATTGAACTCAGGACCTCTGGAAGAGCAGTCAGTGCTCTTAACCACTGAGCCATCTCTCCAGCCCTAGAACATGTCTTATAGGGCAAACCTAACCCCCAAGCCTGTTGCCCTTATCCTCAGATTCAGTGTTAGGAACCTCATCTGTCTTCTAGGCCTTCAATTCACTTTCTTCCAGGCAGATCCTGCTTGCCAACATACAGCCTCCTTGGCTTCATCTTTCTCAAAATCAAAGCCATTGTTTCCTTCTTTCCCGTTTCTCAATGGTGGGCTGCCTGTTCTCAGCTTGGTGTCGCTAGGACTACACTCACCAGGTCCAGCCCAGGGTCTGCTAAAGCCAGAGAACATTTAACTTCTCTGTAGGCACTTCATTGTGGTGTGTGTGTGTGTGTGTGTGTGTGTGTGTGTGTGTGTGTGTGTGTATGTGGTCTGTGGGTGGAGTTTAGGGGACAACTTCACATGTCATTCCTCAGGTACCTTTCACATTTTGAGACAGGGTTTATTTTTTCGTTTTAACATTTCATTATTTTATGCACATTGGTGTTGTGCCTGCATATGTTCGAGCACTACATGCATGAGTTACAGTTGTGAGCCACCATTGGCCGGGGGCGGGATTTAATGAATCCTCTGGAAGAACAATCAGCCCTCTCAACCAGCAGACCATCTCTGTAGCCCAAGAAAAGATTTCCTCTTGTCATGGAAGTTTGCCAGGTAGACCAAGCTAGAAGGCCACTGAACTCCAGGCATCTGGTCTACCTCTGCCTCCTGCCTCATCACTGCTGCGGTTACGCTGTTGCTTTTGTTTTCTGTAGGTTTGTGGGGATGGAACTCGAGACCTCACATTCATGAAATGAGCACTTTTATTGACTGAGTCCATCCTTCCCCCCGACCCCCTTATTTTAGATGAGGTCTTTCTTTGCAGCTCAAGTTGACCTTGAACTCGTGCTCTTTCAGTCTCAGCCTCTAGCCCCGTATCTCCTTAGCTCAGCACCGAGATGTACAGGTATGCGCCACCATGCCTAGCTGCTCTTAAGATCCCTGTAGCTCTGCTTCTAAGATGCTACAGTGTCTGAATTCATGCATGGGTCCTGCCTGCCTATGTTGTCATGATTCAAGGAGTATGGGCCTGAGCTCTCTTCTCTCAATATGCTGCTTTGTCAAAAGCTCTCCACATAGAAAATCCTTTTCTCTTTCCCAACAGCCTCCCTTCTGTTCATCAAGCCCTTACACCTTCCATTCTGCATGGACATCTCAAAGGTATTCAGACCAACCGGCCCAAAAAAGACCGCTGGACCTCCTACGGCTCCATTTTCTTCAGAGCAAGGCCTTACCCTTTTATGTTGACTGACACCCCTCTCTGCAGTTTTACCCCTATCCCCCAGTAAGACAGGAGGCTCGCTGTCTCTCCTGTGTGCTGCCATGACCCCTTCGTTAAACCTGCTTCCATTCTTTCCCCCTTTCCAGACCTAAGAGGCTACTATCCTGATTAAAATGGTCTGGGCAGCAGTGGCGCACACCTTTGATCCCAGCACTTGGGAGACAGAGACAGTAGATCTCTGTGAGTTCAAGGCCTGGTCTGCAGAGCAGGTTCCAGGACAGCCAGGGCTACACAGAGAAACCCTGTCTTGGAGGAGGGAGAGGGGCCAAAAATAAACAAACAAACAAACAAACAATACACCAGGCAGGCAAGGTCCTCAGCAGCCTCCTCCCTATGTCATTAGGAGCTCTCCTGCTGAGGCATGTGTAGCATGTATAAGGCCCTGGATTGCATCCCCAGCAATGCCTCCTCCTCAGAGTTCACCCCCTGCCCCAGACCTAGTCCTGCCCACTCCTCTAACTTCCCTGGCCAGCTAGTTTTATGTCAACTTGACACAAGCTAGACTGATTTGGAAGCAGGGAGCTTAGCTGAGAAAATGTGTCCTCATTAGACTGACTTGTGGGCAAGCCTGGGATACATTTTCTTCACTGATGATTGATGTTTGAGGGTGATCAGTGCCTGCCACCCCTGGGTTGGTGGTCCTATGTACTAGAAGGCAGGCTGAGCAAGACATGGAGAGCATTCCTCCATGGCTTCTGCTGCAGTTCCTGCCTTGAATTTCAGCCCCGACTTCCCCTTTGATGATGGACACAGGACTGTGATGTGGAAGTATAAGGTGAAATAAACTCCTTTCTCCCCAAGTTGCTTTTTGGTCATCGTGTTTCATCGCGGCAATAGCAAGCCACGCCAGCTCCTATCCACATTCATTAGCTATCCTTTCACTCTACCCTCCAGCTGTGCTAGCCTTCTACTGTTCTTCAGTCCCAACTCCCTCACCTGCTACAGGACCTTTACACATGCTGTTCCTTCTGCTGCTTCTCTCACTTCCTGCAAGTTCTCTCTCATTCTTTATAGCTACCCCTCAAATAGAACTTCCTATGCAGAGCTTTTCCCCCATGTCCCTTTTACAGGATCAAGTCTCTTGCTAGATTATACCCGTTCACGGTACTTGTCACAGTGTGTAGACAATTCCCTAGCTGTGAGTAAAGGGTAGGGAGGAGCATATTGGTGTTCAATGCTTGGCATAGTAGTAGACAGCAGAGGACACTAGACACTGGCTGAGTAAGATGAATGAACCAAGCAAATAGAGCATGAAGTAAGGACACATTGGCTCAGTGTCATCATTCAGAAGGCTTCCTGGAGTGGGTGGGTTCTAAGGAGGGCCTTGAGAGCGGTAGGCTGAATCAAGCAAATCCTGGCTGAGCAAATCCTTCAACGGGAGCCTCATTTCCCGCTTGTAAAAGGGAAAAGAGCTAGGCGAAAGTATTGGATGCTGTGAGGGTCCCTCTTCTTGCCAGCACTTTAAATGGAACCCAGTTTATTTTGCTCGAATTTTAGGCGCTGAGACGGTTGGATCTTCAAAGGCACGGCAGTATTTCCGCGCTCTACCGCCGAGCGGCGCTCGGAGACCAGCCACAGGGCCAGAGACTTGGCGAAGACCCGGCTCCGGGTCCGCCCTTTGAAGCCTATAGCCCGATTTGGAGCAGTCATACTGAGAGTGTGGGACTGTCTGGGCCCCAACCTCCGGTCACCCCACTGTGGGGTTGGGCCCTCCCGCTAGCGGCAGGTATGGGCTAGTCACTACAATATGCCTGGCGCCTGCGGGGGGTTGGGGGGGGTGTCTTTCAGGCACGATGCCATGTCTGCTCGGATCCCCCTGCATGAAGGCTCCTTTTCTTCCCCCTCCCTTCTTATCTGCTGCAGTATTGCCAGATCAGGCTAGCTCTTTGACTACCTTAACACTACCTCTGGAAAGACTTTCTAGAATGACGTGTTGTCCACAGACCCCTCTCTTGAAGCACCTTGCATCCTGTCAGAGTCTCATGTTGCTGCACTGGCCTGTTATTATTTAGCTGAGTTCCCAGGTTGAACTCCTTAAGACAGGCCTATTTGATTCTGAGTGTTCCCCCTTTCCCTCTTCTTCTTCTTCTTCTTCTTCTTCTTCTTCTTCTTCTTCTTCTTCTTCTTCTTCTTCTTCTTCTTCTTCTTCTTCTTCTTCTTCTTCTTCTTCCTCTTCTTCTTCCTTCTTCCTTCCCCTCCTCCTCCCCTCCTCCTCCTCCCCCCTCCTCCTCCCCCTCCTCCTCCTCCTTCCCCCTCCTCTTCCTCCCCCTCCCCCCCCTCCTCCTCCTCCCCCCTCTTTCCTCCTTCCTTCTCCCCCTCCCCCTCTCCCTCCTCCTCCTCCTCCTCCTTCTTCTTCCCCCACCCTCCTCTTTCTCATCTCTCTTCCCCCTTTCCCTCTCTCTCCCCTCCCGTGTGTGTGTGTGTGTGTGTGTGTGTGTATCACAAGACTTGGTCCTTCAGAGTGCTCCATTTGGAGCTCTTGGCTAAGTAGTTCCTGCCTACTTCTGGCTGTTCCTCACCTGGTCCAGTCCTGGACCCAATTCCTTTTGATCTATCTAGACACTGGCAGTAGCCACTCCCTTTCCAGGTTACCCTCATGCATACTAGGGATGCCTGCAGTGCAACCAATCCAGGGAGGGGCCCTCCATGGGTGATAGAACAGAGCTGGATGGACCATTCTACTCATTATGACCCTCTCTGACCTCACAGATACCCTTCCTACCGCCAAGTCCGAGAAGCTGGGGGAGACTAACCTGGCAGGGAGCCCCCAATGAGCCACCATTCCCCACCACCCCCAAAACATAAGGGGGAGCACAAAGGCCACGGTCTCCCCCGTGGTTCAGAAAGGTGGGCTGGACTGGGAGTGGAAATCTTTGAGTTTGGGTGGTCGTTAAGCTGATTTGGGAAGGTAAAGGGGAAGTGGTCTTCATTTGTGTGACCTATCTGCCCACATTAGGGGCAGCTCCTCCCGGGACAAGGACCGAAGTGCTTCAGTTAGTAATTCTGTGCCCATGCCTGCTGGGGGAAAGGCGAGTCGGACTAACTGTCCCCCACCTCCACCTCAGAAGACTGCCAATCGACTGATCAATGAGAAGTCTCCATACCTCTTACAACATGCCCACAACCCGGTGGATTGGTGAGCACTATCCCAGGGTTTCCCTTGAAGCATCTGGGGTCCCTAATCTTCCAAGACTCCCTAGGCTACTGAGTGACGTCTTCTTCATGTTGGGTCTAGGTACCCCTGGGGACAGGAAGCCTTCGACAAGGCCAAAAAAGAAAACAAACCAATTTTTCTCTCAGGTATACACTCACTGTTCCCGGGATGGGGTTTGGGGACAGGCAGGGGGTTGGGGTGAGTCCTTTGGGTCCCGGGGTCCTCTTTCTGCCCTCCTGTCCCTTTTCTATCCTAGTGGGGTACTCCACCTGTCACTGGTGCCACATGATGGAGGAAGAATCCTTCCAGAATGAAGAGATAGGGCACCTGCTCAACGAGAACTTCGTCTCCGTGATGGTGGACAGAGAGGAGAGGCCAGACGTGGACAAAGTGTACATGACTTTTGTGCAGGTGAGACATCCCTGTGACGGTCTTGTCACACCTGAGCATGGCAGCTCCCCTGATCCTGGCCCTCCCTCTTTCAGGCCACCAGTAGTGGAGGAGGCTGGCCAATGAATGTGTGGCTGACCCCCAACCTCCAGCCATTTGTTGGGGGCACCTACTTCCCACCAGAGGATGGTTTGACTCGAGTTGGCTTCCGAACAGTGTTGATGAGAATCTGTGATCAGGTGGGTGGATGCCAGGGAGAAAAGGTACCAAAGTGCAGGCTGAGGGACCTCGGGGAGCCCCCCCACCCCACCCCGTGTGTACTGACCTCCACATGTGTTCTCACCTCCTCTAGTGGAAACAGAACAAGACCACCCTTCTGGAAAACAGCCAGCGTGTCACCACAGCCCTGCTGGCCCGATCTGAGATCAGCGTGGGTGACAGACAGCTTCCGCCCTCCGCTGCCACCATGAATAGCCGCTGCTTCCAGCAGTTGGATGAGGGATATGATGAGGAGTATGGTGGCTTTGCTGAGGCCCCTAAGTTTCCCACACCTGGTCAGTGACCTCTGGCCCTGCCCTATCTAATGACCATCTAACTTAGTTAAGTGACCCAGTGTCTTTGGTCGGTCTCTCTCTCTCTCTCTCTCTCTCTCTTTTTTTGGTTCTTTTTTTCGGAGCTGGGGACCGAACCCAGGGCCTTGCCCTTCCTAGGCAAGCGCTCTACCACTGAGCTAAATCCCCAATCCCATCTTTGGTCTCTCTTGTATGGCTGTGTTGCTCTCTGGTCCCCTGTGGGCCAATGGTATTCTGACCTCTGACTCAGACAATGGCCTGTGTCCTCTAAGTGGATGGTAGAAGTTCCCATCTTCCAATCTGACAGATACTGCCTGGCCTTCTCACCCTCTCCTTCCTGCTCCACAGTGATTCTGAACTTCCTGTTCTCCTATTGGCTCAGTCATCGGGTCACCCAGGATGGCTCCCGAGCTCAGCAGATGGCTTTGCACACCCTGAAGATGATGGCCAACGGAGGCATCCGGGATCATGTGGGGCAGGTGAGGGCAGGCCAGGTTCCCTGGAGGGGCAGCAGGCCTAGTAACAGAGACTGAGATCAGACTAACCTAACCTCCTGCCTGGCCCAGGGCTTTCACCGCTACTCCACGGACCGACAGTGGCACATTCCTCACTTTGAGAAGATGCTGTATGACCAGGCACAGCTCTCGGTGGTCTACTGCCATGCCTTCCAGGTGACTTTTGCCCCTAACCTTAACCCTGGCTGCCAATCCCAAGGTCTTCCAGGTAACTGTGACTTCCTCTTAATTTCAGTCCAGAATTCCTTCTCTCGCTCTAGACACCTGGGCTTCCCTACACCCCACCCACTTTCCTGGGAGAATATCCTCTATGAATCTGAGCCCCCACCTCCCCGCCAGTGACCTTAACTTACAACCTCCACCCCCCTCAGATCTCTGGCGATGAATTCTTCTCCGATGTTGCCAAAGGCATCCTGCAGTATGTGACCCGGAATCTGAGCCATCGGGTACGTGTGTCCACTGAGGCAGGCATACCTGGGTGCAGGAGGGCTTAAGGTCTTTAAGATGATGACTAGCTAACTCTCCTATCCTCACAGTCCGGAGGCTTCTACAGTGCAGAGGATGCTGATTCTCCCCCAGAGCGGGGCGTGAAGCCCCAAGAGGGTGCTTTGTATTTGTGGACAGTCAAAGAGGTTCAACAGCTGCTCCCAGAGCCGGTGGGGGGCGCCAGCGAGCCTCTGACTTCAGGCCAGCTCCTAATGAAGCATTACGGACTCAGTGAAGCAGGCAATATCAACCCCACTCAGGTGAGGACTTTTACAGACCCAGACAAGGACCCCAGGCCCACCAAGTACACGGGCTCCTTCTGACCACGGCTGTTTCCCTCAGGATGTCAACGGGGAGATGCATGGTCAGAATGTTCTGACCGTGCGGTACTCACTAGAGCTGACCGCCGCCCGCTATGGCCTGGAGGTGGAGGCTGTGAGGGCGTTGCTCAACACAGGGCTGGAGAAGCTCTTCCAGGCCCGGAAACATAGGCCGAAAGCACACCTGGACAACAAGATGCTGGCTGCCTGGAACGGTAGGGTGACCCTCTCTGAACCTTAATTCTACTGGCCACGCCCCTTCTGTCTCCCCCCTCCTTTCTTCATAGGCCTTTTCAATTTTGATTTAGAAACAAATAAATGGAGATTTAGAGAATAATTCACTTGGAGCCACCGGGTGGGGTGGAGTGGGGTGTGTTGCCCCAGAAGAGCTCTGGTTGACCTCTTAACACCTCTGACCTCTCATTCCTCCAGGCTTGATGGTGTCTGGCTTTGCCGTGGCGGGGTCTGTCCTAGGTATGGAAAAGTTAGTCACCCAGGCCACCAACGGTGCCAAATTCCTCAAGCGGCACATGTTTGATGTGTCCAGCGGCCGCCTGAAGAGGACATGCTATGCTGGCGCTGGAGGAACTGTGGAGCAAAGGTGGGAGGTGGGGGATGGGTAGACCAAGAGGCCGTTTCCTTGTGTGATTCTCGCCCTGTTCTGCCCTTTCAGTTGACTGATCAGTCACTACTCTGCTCCCTTAACACTCTTGGGCCCATTGGCTCTTTTGGGAAATAGGCTAATGTAGCCACAGGAGAAGTGGGTATTGAGGATTAACCGAAAGAAAGCACGAGAAGTTTCTTCTCTGCTTTCCTGGGCCTGTCCTCAGACTTCCTTCTCTCCTGTACCCTTAGCAATCCGCCATGCTGGGGTTTTCTGGAGGACTATGCCTTTGTGGTGCGGGGCCTGCTGGACCTGTATGAGGCCTCACAAGAGAGCTCTTGGCTTGAGTGGGCTCTGCGCCTGCAGGACATACAGGACAAACTCTTCTGGGACACCCACGGTGGTGGCTACTTCTGCAGTGAGGCTGAGCTGGGGACAGACCTGCCTCTTCGTTTGAAGGATGGTCAGTGCTGGCCTTGGGCCCTGGGTTCGGGCTGGCGGCAGGGCATTGCAGAGGAAAATACTTGTGTAGTGTTAGAGTAAACAGCTCACGTGGGGCTGCTGGCTTCATGTCTTTATTCTATGTGACTTTGGAGGTCTCCTGATACTTCTGAACCTGCTTTCTAATATACAAATGAGGGCTAGAAGCACTCAGAGTCCTCAGAGTTAATGGAGATGTCCTTGTAGTTTTCCTGTGAGCACGCAGGGGTATCCGAAATCCACAGATTTCATTTGTTAGGCAAGAATGACTTGGTCTCTGCCTGAAGGAAGCTTACATGTGGTGGAGATAGTGAGAAATGTTTCGTCACTAGAGCTTTGAGAATACAGTAAACCTGTGACAGGTGTCAGCCAAGAGGATCTGTGCTGTCGGGGAGGCACTTGGAAGAGATTTAGGCAGAGGAGACAGTTTAATGAGAGAGCCCTAGGGGTTAGGCTGAGTGTGGAAGACAGAGAGACCAGAGAGGAGGTGCAAATGCTGGGATAAGGAAGAGAAAGCTCAGGCCACTGAGAGGGTCTGACTTGCTCTGGCTTGGATGTAAGGCGGCCATTCTGACTGTTGTAGAGATGAACGGAAACTGGGAAATCAGGGTGACCCGTTAAGAGGATGCTGACTTTTAGGCTTGGAAGGTACTGTTGAAAGCAGCCAGGGGTAGCCCATGAGATGGGGGACAGGAAAGGATTGGGAGCTGTTCAGGCAGTAGGCCAGCAGGATGTGTGGAGGAAATAGAAGAGGGGAGGGATTTGGGTGATGCCTCTCTGGCCCTGGCAGTCGGTAGTTAGACAAAGGCATCAGCCGTGAGGTAGGGAACCTGGATACCCACGGCTTAGCAGGAGAGAGGGGCTTGTGAAAAAAAAAATCAGACCATATGAACTTCCTCATCTTATCCCTGGACCCCAAAACCCAGATTCAGTCTCAGACAGGGCCCTGAAGCCCAACGACTATCCCTTGTGTACCTCCTCCTATGCCCTTGCAGACCAGGATGGCGCAGAACCCAGTGCCAACTCCGTGTCGGCCCACAACCTCCTCCGGTTACACGGCTTAACCGGCCACAAGGATTGGATGGACAAGTGCGTGTGCCTGTTGACAGCCTTCTCGGAGCGCATGCGCCGAGTTCCAGTGGCCTTGCCTGAGATGGTCCGTGCCCTCTCAGCTCAACAGCAGACTCTGAAGCAGGTAGGGAGGAGGTAAAATGTGCACTGAGACCAGGCCAGGAGGGAGGCTGGTGATGGAACAAGCTATAGTAGCCATGAATGGAGCTCCAGGGCTGCCACCAACGCTCACTTATACGTATGCAGGGGTCTCCGCTCTGGGGAGTGGAGGTGTCTGTGGGAGGGTGGTGTCAGGGGAGACAGCCTGTGAGGGCTTGTCATTGGGCTGTTTGCATATAAAGGCAAAATGGAGAGGCTAAAAGATGGGTTCCTGATGGTCTGGCGGCTGGTGAAGTGTTTCTCTGTAAAGTTCTGCATGTCAACCTGATTATTTCTGTCCCTTTGTGGTTTATTGCTATGTCAACTCTTTTGTACACACACACACACACACACACACACACACACACACACACTCACGCACATACTTTTTCTGGTTTATGTGCTGGTATGGACTAGAGGATTTGCCTGTGAATATTTGTGTGTTCCTCTGTGGGTGTATGATTGCATATGTTTATATGTGTGATGTCTGCTATGTGTGCATGTAACTATGCCTATTTGTGTGTTGTGTGCCATGCAGTGTAGCAAGTCTTCTGGACACCCCGACCTGTATTTGTATGTCCACTGCAGTGTATGACATTGCCACTAATGTGCATTCCTGATGTGTGTGTGTGTGTCTGTGTGTGTGTCTGTGTGTGTGTCTCTGTGTGTGTGTGTCTCTGTGTGTGTGTGTGTGTCTGTGTGTGTGTGTGTGTGTGTGTGTTGTGTGTGTGTCTGTGTGTGTGTGTCTGTTTCTGTGTGTGTGTGTGTCTGTGTGTGTGTCTGTGTGTGTGTGTGTGTGTGTGTGTGTGTGTGTGTCTGTGTGCGTGTGTGTGTGTGTGTGGGTGTGTGTGTGTGTGTCTGTGTGTGTGTGTGTGTGTGTGTGTGTGTGTGTGTGTGTCTGTGTGTGTGTGTGTGTCTGTCTGTGTGTCTGTGTGTGTGTGTGTGTGTGTGTGTGTGTGTGTGTGTGTGTGTGTGTCTGTGTGTGTCTGTGTGTGTCTGTGTGTGTGTGTGTCTGTGTGTGTGTCTGTGTGTGTGTCTCTGTGTGTGTGTGTGTGTGTCTGTGTGTGTGTCTGTGTGTGTGTGTGTGTGTGTTGTGTGTGTCTGTGTGTGTGTGTGTGTGTGTGTGTGTGTGTGTGTGTGTGTGTGTCTGTGTGTGTCTGTGTGTGTGTCTGTGTGTGTGTGTTTTTGTGTGTTTGCACTTGTGGAGCTTTAAATCTGTTGAATCCTCCTGATAGCTGAGGTGAGTCTCTTCCCTTTTTAGGAATTCTGGGTGGGTGGAGGATGGGGAAGCTCTGGCAGGTTTGGGGACTAGCTTCTCTCTTCCTGACACTGGATGACTTTCCTATACTGGACAGATCGTGATCTGTGGAGACCCTCAGGCCAAGGACACCAAGGCCCTGCTGCAATGTGTCCACTCCATCTACATTCCTAATAAGGTGCCCACCCCTGCAACCTTGTGTTCACTCTCTACTTCCCTCATTGTGTCTCCCTACTCAGCTCCCCACATCCTTCCTTTTGGAGGTTTAGGGGATAGGTCACTTCCCGCTGGGCTCTGCAATGACCAGTACCCTGTCCCAGGTGACACTTTGTGCTCTGCCAATATCCCAGGTGCTCATTCTGGCTGATGGAGACCCATCAAGCTTCCTGTCCCGTCAGCTTCCCTTCCTGAGCAACCTTCGACGGGTAGAAGACCGGGCCACGGTCTACATATTTGAGAACCAAGCCTGCTCCATGCCTATCACGGATCCCTGTGAATTACGAAAGCTGCTACACCAATGACTGCCCAGAACTCTCCAAGCTGGGCCAGAGGCTATGCCAAATCTATAGCCACCCCTGGGAACCCTGCCTCCAGATGATCACAGCCATCGTTGTGGCTCCCCCATGGACACCTTACTCACCATGAAATAAACCTAACAGTGTCCCGTGGTGACTTCTCTTGTGAGGGCCTGCTAACAACCGCCTGGGACCAGCCTTTCCCATGAGAGTCCACAGGTGACTCTTTTCTCTCCTCTCCTTGCCCTGTCACCTTCCATCTGGTCACTAGACTAATCTTGCCTCTGTCCACGATTAGTCAGTTGTCCAAAACCAAGTATAAGAACCAGGGTAAGGACACGGTGTGTACCTAGCTCAGAAATGGTAAGGCCCTGCTAGGAAATGACCTGCCATCTTTTCCCTTGTCTCTTTGTTTAAAGCTAAGGAAGGGACAGGGGCTCAGTATAGACCTTAATATTTAGCAGAAAGATATGTAATTAACATTAATTAATGTTTCCATGCAATGTAGTATATGCTGTGGAAACCGCAAGTACCAGGACTAAGACTTTTCTTTGAGGTTCCCATCCAACCCCAGCATCACTTCAGGAGCTCACACTCTGCCTCTTCCTGCAGAATGGTCTGGGAAAGGGCTCTCTTGCATGTGGAACATCTGTTATGTTGGAAGTCCTTCCCCAGATCCATTTGACTCCTGCTACAGAGGAAGCTGGCACCTTCCTCCTGTCCTTTGAATGTTGGGAGATGCTCTTAAATCTCACCCTTGGCAGATGAATCTCCACAGACGACCCCACATAGCTGTCATCCAGGAAGGGTAGAGCTTGGAGAGATGCTTGGAATGAGAAGGTGCAGAACAATAGGGTTGTGAGGTTGCATAGAAACTGTCTTTTTGAGATCTACTGAGCCTGAGCATCCTGCTAACCTCCAAGTCAAACAACACAGATAGCCAGAGGAAGCTTCCAGAGAGACAAAGAAGAATGGATGGGTGGGGGTGGGGGTACTGCTAAGGAGATGTCAGTACAAGGGAGGAAGGGAGCAGAAAAGAGAACTGGAGACACGAGATTGTCACACATACACATCTATCCATGGTCACTGGGACCAGAGTTGTCTCAGTCTGGGCAGCAGGCCCTTGGTGCAAGCCACCAGCCCATCTGGAGGGGATTAGCACTCTGGCCAATGAGGTCAGCTGGCCTCTTTCTTACTGGAGCCCACTCAACCTTGCCAGCAAGTCAAAGACTGGACACGTGGAGCCTGGCTTGGGGGCAGCAGGAAGGGAAAGTACAGCATGGTGAGACACAGGTGGCCATTTTGGCAACCTTAACACTATATTTGGAACGGTCTGGGCAGTTCATGTAGCCCTCTTGCCTGTGGTCTCACCGACCCTCATGAATGAAATGGTGAAGCAGGGACCTTTAGCCTACTAGGGATGGCTGTTGGAGGGCCAGAGTTGGTAGGAGTCTAGCCTGACACCCCTCAGCGTACCAGGTTCTCCCTGGGACCTTCAGAATGACAACAAAGATCACTGAGGCTGCTGCTTGCCAGGAGGTGGAGACAGGGCTATGAGGGAGAGTGCATTTGGTGTTTTCCTCCACCTGCCTGCCTTTTGCATCTCTCATTTCCCTTCCACTATCAGTTGGGAACAGGGCTGTGATATCTTGTAAATAGATTCAGAAGAAGGGATTACTTCTCCCAGGTAGGCTGGGCTAACATGACCCTTACTGGATATGGAATTGATTTAAAAGTCCCACAACATCTCTTCCTCTTGGCAAGTGCCACTTTACCTTCCTCCTCTGTGTCCTCTCTCCTGTCAGCAGGACCGTATTGAAGCAGCTAGGGCCTAGGGTCTTCTTGATTTGGGGATTATTTATCATTTCATTTCCCTGAGCCCCAGATTCTTTAACTGAGAAAGGGAAATTTCATTCGATTCCCAGATATATAGAGGTGACCAAATGGAATGGTTGCAGCGACCCCAAGTAAAGAGTACCACAAATAGGTGATTTATTTTGTTAAGGGAACCAATAGTCAGCATGAGAGGGGCAAAAGCCAGAAGGCTGCAGGGGCCTGGAGGGGCTTGCTCAGCAAGGCACATCAAAGATTCTCCAGCAAACTCGAAAGAGAGTTTGGACCGTATAGGTCTAACTTGGTGGGAAAACAGAGGCACAAATAAAGGAATTTTTTTCCTTCCTCTCCCACTTCCTGGTCATTCATCTAAAAAACTGTTTTTTTTTTCACTACATGCCCACTATGTATCAAACACTAGGCTAGGACATGCAGCAGGGAACACAGCCTAGGGCAGAGAGAAGTCTGTGCTCATCACCCCTGCCCAGGCTTCGTACTGCGAGGTTTCCCACCTTCGACTGGCTCAGTACTGTCTTCAGTATCTCTGAACCCATCGGCCACTGCTAACGACCCCCCAGAAAGGAAGTCAGCAGGAAGGGGTGCCTTGGAGTACTGGGGTGCAAAGCTTCCTATCTTCTCTTGCCTTCGTCCTCCCTTCCCCAACTCAGGTAGCAGATAGGGTCCCCTGATGCCCTAGGCTGTCCTAGATGGCAGATTGTCCTAAGGTTGCAAATCCAAGGAAGTAGGTCTCGCTTTTTCCAGCTGGTGTCTGCCTGTCTCTTTTCTTGGTATGTTCCAGAACAGGGCAAGCCTGAGGATGAAGAGATGGACCACCCTGACCACTGGAGAACTGTGGGGCAGGGCAAGCCTCTGGTCTCACATAGTCCTCTGCTTTAGAGACTGGGTTATAAGAGTTCCTACCTCAGGCTGCCAACCCTAAGGCTTCAAGATGGTGGTCAGAAGAGCAAGTCCATGTGCTAGACTGAGGATACACAGGAGGGAGAGACGATGTCAGATTCTGAAAGCAAAGCCATAAATAGTTCCTCTATCCCAGAAAAGGACTCTGAGTTCAAGACTGGCGCCTCACACTCAGAATGAGAGCAGAGGCTCCCTCCAGGAGAAACAGGCACTTAGGGGATATGCTCATTAGCATGAACTGCAAACAGGACTGGCCTCATTTGCACAACTCAATGCTGGGATTTGGCAAAAGGGCCACCAGGAAGGTGACAGCACAGCAGCAGCTCTGCCCTCTTCACCCCATCTTGGCAACTGGCCAGAGTGGGAGCTGACGCGGCCCCAAACCCAAGTCATGGTGCCAGGAGGCCTCTGGAGGATGTGTGGGTGGTGCAACTTTTGTCAGGGAAGAACGCCTGGTAATCAGGGGCTGCAGGAGGTGATCCGGTCCATCCCTCGGCTTCTCTGCAGTGGCTTGTGCCATTCCTGAAGTCTACCAGGACTACGGATCCTGTCGTTCTGTCGTATACATCCTACGCAGATTGTAGAGACATTTTCCCTGCGTCTAACATAAACGCTTCCCTCCTCCTCCCCTCCCCATCATAGAACTCCAGTGGCGCTTGCAAGGCTCTCTGGCACCCACAGCCTTTGGAGACTGTAAGGGAAATAGAATCGACTGAGCCCCTGAACATAGTGAGATGAGGCTGGGCGACAACCAGGGTCTCCATTTGCGTGTGCCTGCCTGGGAGACACACAAGAGCCAGCACCACTCCCAGTACAGTGTGGAGTAACTCCAGGAAGAATCTCTCTCTCTCCGATACTTCTCTTAAGTCATATTGGGAATCAAGGGGAGAAACTGAGGCACAGAGTGGAGTTTTGCAGGATGAAGTTAGTAAAGCTCAGCTCTGTGTGTCATTCCTTCCAAACACTCGAGGCCCACAGTGGCCTTCGCAGGCTGCTCCCACGTTGGGGCTGCAGGTTATCCAGGCTCTGCAGTCTGGTGCCATGCCTGGAAGCTATGCTTTCCCCATGAAGCCCCTGAAGGGACTCTCTAACCTTCAGAGATCTCTAGAAGCAGACGATGCTCACACCATCAGTGAGAAGACCTCTGGGTTAGGGTTAGGCCGGGTCAACGTCTTAGAAGTGGACCAAGGATCTGGACCAGCAAACACTCCCAGACCACGCCCACCCCTACCTTTCTAGCCACGCCTACTCTTCCCAAACAGACCCCTTCCAGCCTGAAACACCTGACTCTTCTTCCCTTTCCCCAGTCTGACTCCCAGGTTCAAGCAGGGGGTAGGTTATTAAGCAGGTGGAGAGTCGGATTTAGCTGTGGGGTCCCGGTAACACCCCTAACTCCTGTGATTCCTGTCTCCCTTCTTTTCCAGTCCTGCTTAGACTAAGGTTCTGACTTCTGGCTGCTGTCCAATTTGAGGGTCCTGGACAAAAGATGTCAGAGGCCGGTTGGGCTACCCCAGGACTCCACGCCAAATACTTTGATTTCTCGAGGCTCCCTCCCAGGGGAGTCCCAAAGACCCCAGAGGCCAATAGGAAAGTGGGTTCGGTCTGGACAGTCGTCTGATTGGCCCCAGCCTTCGGGAGCGAACCCAGGGGCAAGAGGAGGGTAGAAAGGCGGTCCTGGTTTTGGGGTGGGAACCGGATTCCAGCTGTGGTTCTCTCCCCCGGTACCCCCTCCCGCACTGGCACGGCGGCCGACCAATGGAAGGGCGGCTCTGGACCGGTGATGCACGGCGATTGGCTGTGAGGTTGGCTGGGGAAAGGCGGGGCCGAGGCTTGAAGTTGGAGTGAGGGATCCAGCTGTGGTGTGCGCCGGGCTCCTCGCCGCCGCTTTCGCTCGTTCTCTCGCTCCGCGTCTCGGCCGGAGGAGGAGGCAGTGGCGCCGGCGACAGCTACGGCAACGGCAGCCACGGCGGCGGCGGCGGCAGCGGCGACATCTCCGCCTCCACCCCCGCCCGGGACGGCCCCCCACGGTCCCCCCGCCCCTCCCGGTCCTTTAGCCCGCCGAGGGGGGGAGGAAGGAGTCGGCCCCCACCCCCTCCAAACCCACCCCCAAAGAGATCCCTCCTCCCCTCCCCCCCCCCGCCGTCTCTGGCGCGGAGCCGGGACGATGCTGACCCCTTAGATCCTGCTCCAGCTGCGCTGAGGGAAGAGGGGGCGCCCCTCCCCGGACCCCCGCCCTCCATCGGGTGGCCCCTTTTTTTTCTCTTCCTCTCGGGGGCTGCTTCGCCGAAGGTAGCGCCTGTTCGGGCAACCGGAGCCTGGGCGCGAAGCGAAGAAGCCGGAACAAAGTGAGGGGAAGCCGGCCGGCTAGTCGGGGAGCCCCCGGGAACCCAGGGGAAGCGGGACTCTCGCCAGGCGGGGCTTCCCTGAGACCCGGCGCCCCGCGGGCAGCATGCCCCTGAGGGCAGGGGGAGCTGAGCTGAACTGGCCCTCCTGGGGGCTCAGCAAGCTCTCTAGAGCCCCCCACATGCTCCCCCACCGGGGTCCCCCGGTTGCGTGAGGACACCTCCTCTGAGGGGCTCCGCTCGCCCCTCTTCGGACCCCCCGGGGCCCCGGCTGGCCAGAGGATGGACGAGGAGGAGGATGGAGCGGGCGCCGAGGAGTCGGGACAGCCCCGTAGCTTCACGCAGCTCAACGACCTGTCCGGGGCCGGGGGCCGGCAGGGGCCGGGGTCGACGGAAAAGGACCCGGGCAGCGCGGACTCCGAGGCGGAGGGGCTGCCGTACCCGGCGCTAGCCCCGGTGGTTTTCTTCTACTTGAGCCAGGACAGCCGCCCGCGGAGCTGGTGTCTCCGCACGGTCTGTAACCCATATCCTTCGGGGCACCGCGATGGGCCGGACTAGGGGGGTCTACAGGGGGGCGGGCCGTGTCGCCAGAGGGGACCGAAAGCTAGGTGAGTTGGAGAAGTGAGCCTGGACTGTGAACAGTTGAGTGGGAGACTGCTAAGGAGGGGAGGGGGCGTCTGAGTAGAAGCGGAGACTGGTGGGTACCCCAGACGAGCCCCACCTCCGAATACACACACCTCAGTCTTCCTTGGGCGGGGGTGAGGGGTGGAGGGTTTAAATCCAAGCTAGGAAAAGAGAGGAGAGGTGACCCTCTGGCAAGCAGCTGGATGCTCTACAGATGTGGGCAGAGGAGGGTCGTCATCCTCCAGATGTGGGCAGCTTCAGGAGCCTGGGCTTTCTACTCCGCCAGCCCGCCCGCCGGCGGGTTAGCGAGCTGGGTTTGGTTTTCGAGTTTGGGGGCAGGGGTGGAGAGGAAGCTGCGGGGACGGAGGAGGGGAGACCGCAATCTCCTGGGGTTTCCTTATGCCCCCGCCCCAAAGTTTGCGGCGGATTCTAGGGTCCAGTCCCCCTACCTAGTCCTTAAGGCTGAGGTTTTTACTGACCTAGCGGGAAACAGGGGTGGGGGCAGGTCCTACCCCCCAACACCCTCCCAATCCGCGGGTTGGAGGCACAACAAGGAGATTTCGGCGGCGGCTGATGTCAGGGGTGCAGAATGAGAACAAGATGTGGTGAAGGGGGAGCTGTCTACCCCCAGAGCTGGACTGGAGCCCCTTTCAGAGAGAGCCCAATGCGGCCAGCGCCCTCCCCACCTCAATTCTTTATCTGATGTTGAGTGCTAAGGTTGGGTTGGGGAGTTTTGTGCTGGATTTTTTTCTAGTGTGGGGGGGTACTGACAAAAGCTCCGGCAAGTGGGGGATGGGATTAAGCTCGTCCACACTACGCCTCCCCTTTCACAAATCAGAGTGTTCCGGCTGATGGCAGACCAGGTATGGGAAACCGCAGTCGTCTGAAAGTGTTGGGGGGACCAGGAGACTGCCAGTGTGTTCATTAAGGAGGGCTGAGGTCGAGCTCCCCAAGCCTACTCTGTGGATGGGTTTTGGGAGCGCATGCCCAACATTCCAGGCAGATGAATTGTGATCCTCACCCTCACCTCTGCTTAGCCTGGCGTGGTCAGGGAACCCCTGGTCCTCTTAAAAACCCTTAGCATAAAGCACTCACTGGTTTGACTGACGCCCATCTCTGGGGTACCAGAAAGGTGGGGGCTGGCTGTATGGCTATCCCAGTGCTGATAGCCTCTTCTGATTCTCTTCCTCTAGCCCAGAGAATTCTCTGGGAGTCAGGCTGGGAGACCCCAGGTTTACCCTGTAGCCTTGGAGAGCCCAAGTCCGGCTCTGCTTTGGAGCACAGGGGCAGGGGAGAGCTTGATGCTGCCCTCTGCAGCCGCTGCCTCTAGTGCGCAAAGCAGGATATAGGCTGAGTCCCCCCACCCCCTGCTCCACACTCCTTGAGTCTTGAGAAGCTCCCCTCATCACCCCTCCCAATCCTTTGCCCCTAGAGCCTAGGGGCTCTGAGGACTGTGGTCTCCCTAACTGCTATCTTGAATTATGAGTCTCTGTCCCAAGGTCTCCTTCTCTGTGGCAGAGATGGAGATGAGAAAAGAAGCCCTCATCTCCACTCCTAACCACATTATGAATGGGAAACCCCTAGCAGTCCCTACCTTCTCCTTCTCAGGAGTCCTAGGGGTAACCTCTCCCTTCAAATACCCCCTAAAAACAGACCTCTGGCAAGCATCTCTTCCCACTTGTCCTATCTCCAGGTGGAGGATCTGGAGGTACTTTCCTGGAAGGAAATAAGTGACCAGGCTTGCACGAGGGAAAGAGGTGGGAGTCTGGTGTTAATCTTGAGATTGGGGGGCAGGCCCAATCTGGGGAGTCATGTGTGGTCCTGGGTGTGTAGCATCTATGTCCCTAAATCTAGACTAGCTAGTTGAATATGCCGAGAACAATTTCTTGGTAAAGGGGGCTACCGGGACTTTTACCCCCATTTTCCCATCCGACCCAAGTCACAAGGACAAGTGTATTTCCACCGCCAGAGAAGGACTCTGAACTGCCCCCTGAGCCTTAACCCTCTCCTTCCTCTCTTTTGGGTATCTATAAGACTTCTGTTGGCTTCAGGAGTTCCCAATGTAGGTCACGAAGACATTGGTCCTGAGGGGCCTGACAGGCTTCCCCTCCCCAATTAACTGAAGCAGTTAGTTAGCCTTTTTCTCGACATACTTTTCTCGGCCCCTTCCTCTTGCGGCCTCATTAAAAGGCCAGATTTCCTAGAGTGGAGATCTAGGTGTAGGTAGGATGTGTGTGTGTGTGTGTGTGTGTGTGTGTGTGTGTGTGTGTGTGTGTGTGTGTATGTTGTGAAGGGAAGAAGGAGGAAAGACAAAAGTCTATGTTCCTCTACTGGGGTGATCAGGGACATGGGCCCAACCAGCTCCCTGGCAAGCCACTGCTTCCCAGGTTACAGGGACCGCTGGCCTTTGCAGTGTGTTTCTTACAGTGTGAGGGCGTGCGTTTCCCCTCCCGGGAAGGAGTTCCTGAGCATTCCCTCTCGGGTTGTTGTGTCACATCTGGAAGTTTGTGTAGGAGTTTCTCCAAGCTCAGAGCCCAGCACAGCTTTTTCTCATTTGGAAATCACAGGCTGGCATTTGGGATGGAGGAGTGGGAGGGGGGCCAGAGAAGGAGAGGGGAGCCTGCCAGGAGTTGGGGGAAGGAGGGGCGGGGAGGCCTGAGAGACAGGAGTCCTAATGGCTTCCAGAAGTGAATGTGAGTGCGGGACTATGCGTCACTGTGTGTGTCCAAGTGTGTGTCTCTAGAAGGGAAGAGGCCCTAGGAATTCCTGTAGTCTCCCTTGCCATTGTCCCAGTGCCCCAAGGCTTCCGATTCTTCCCAAGGGAGGGTTCTCCATTGGGTCCCCAGAGGGGGGGGCATATAAGGGGGTTGCTTGAATCTCATATGTTCCCTCATCCGTCCCATTTCCAAACCCTCGACCATCCAGAGAAGGTTCTGGGGAGAAGAGCTGGGGCAGAGAACTGAGTAGAATTGGGGTGGGGGCAGAGGATCTTGGGTAATCTGTCCCAGATTCTCCTTTCTTCTGGGTCATATAGACTCCTCTGCACGTACTCTGTTCCACTGCTGGGGGACTCCCCATCACCCCTAGTGCCAGTTGGAGTCATTCCTGGGATTACCCCTCCACCCTGGCCCCCCTTCTGCTGCTCCCGCCCCAGCTCTCACCCCGCCCAGCCTGCCTTAGCTGGGATGGTGACAGACACACTGCTCACACACGCGCGCCCAGACACACACACACACACACACACACACACACACACACACACACACACACACACCACCCAGTCACAGAGTTTGAATCAGATTTCTGGCCTATTTCCCCTCCCAAAGATTCCAGTGGCCCTTTCTCATGTGTCTCTGTGTCTCCTGTCTCTGTCTCTGGGTGGGGCTGGCTGCCTTTCGGGCAGGCTTCAGTTTTCAGTTCATTTGGAACCCTCTTTCCCCACACACCCACACACCGGAGCTGGGGGCGCATAGGGAAACAGGGTAGTTAGTGGGATGGGGCCATTGTTGGGGATTCCCCTTTTCTGAAGAAAAATAAATGAGCACAGGCCCTCAAACTAAACCCCTGGACGTTTTCCGCCCTAGGGAGCATGAGATCCCATAGACTACCAATCTCTTGGTGGGGTGGGTGAAGCAAGGACCTGTGCCCCATCCCCCAACTCTTACTAGAAGGCCAGAATCCCTGGGTCCAGGCCAATTTCCTCCTCAGTTTTCCTTAGTCTCACATTTCCAGACTTCTGGGAGGGAGAGAGGCCTGCTTGCCGTCTGGGTTCACACCCTGGGCCCAGGGCCTTAGATTTCTAGTTGCCAATAATCTAGGCAAAAGCTCTATCTAGATAAAAACCTATGGAGAAGACTCATTTGTGGATATAACATGCTCTATTTCCCTCTCTTTCCCAGGAAAGAGAGGAGGGGGAGGGATGGTAGAGAGGTCTGCTTCTGCCATTCTCTCTTTCTCTGCTTTTGATGGTGGGTTGTGGGGAGGAGAAAGATCCTCCCCTCTCCTGCTCCCACCCTTTGGGATCCACTCCAGCCCGGACAGTCACCATAGCAACAGTAGACATGTGACCGCACAGGTCTCTCTTAGTCACTATGGCAACCAGTGTCCCCCGTTCCCTTGGTTACCATGGGGATCTGTCACATGGTTTTTCCCCCAACCTGATAACCTGTGGGTCTCCCTGCTTCTCTTTCCTTGCATAAGGACAAGAGAGCAATCTGGGCAAGGGGAGAGAATGTGTAAGGGGGTGGGGGGTGTCTCTTCAATTACCATGGCAACAAATCCACACCACCTGGTGACACATTCTCCTGTTGTTATGGCAACAGAAGAACATCACACAGTGACATACTGCCATGTTGCCAAGGAAACAAGCCCCACCCTGGGAAGGGTGAAAGATCCCCCCCTTTAGATATTCCTCTACTCAGGTTGTTCTAGATTTGCCTGTCCTTTCATACTTATCTACAGTGAAGGGGAAGCCAGAGTACAAGGAATGTGCCTGGGTGCAGGCTGGATTGCCAAGGAACCTGGAGAAGGGGATTTGGTTAAGAGCCAGATATGGGGTTGTCTGGGGGCAGGTTCTGACTATCAGAGGTCCCAGACCGAGTCTTTCTGGGACAGAAGGGGGACGCAGTTCTTCCAAAGGTCAATTCTGTTCCCCCTTACATCACTGTCATGAATCTGTCACTATTCAGGGAAACATCAGGAAAACATGAATGGGGAGGCACATCTGGCTTCTAGATAGGCAGATGACTGACTGACAGGCACAGTGGCTCATTCATTTATTCCTGCTGGGCACTGGCCATTTGCTCGGGACTGCGTGTCACTCTGGGCTTTGTCGCTGCTGTTAAGGATGCAGCAGAGTACCCTTACCTGCCAGGAGCCATAACTAGCACCGGAGAAGAGCCATGAACATGGATGACTTAACTAGGTAGAGTCACTGTCACTGGATGTCCAAATAGATACCCTGGAGCCCTTCTCCCCCAACGTTGTTCTCAAGGGCCTGCCCCTCCTAGGCCCTGTCTGTCCTGCAGAGGAGAATGGGCTAGCTTGGGGAAAACAGACTAGTTATTAAGGGTAATTGTGTCCTTTCCTTTCCAAGTGGTGGCTTCCTCCCTTTCCCCCCTTTTTCCAGAGTGACCCCTGGCTGACCCCCATTCTGGAGAGAGATCTATTGGCTACACTCAGGGCTACAGTCAGGAAAACAGCCCTGTAGAAACACTTTCATTTACCCTGCTCACCTACTAAGCCTCTAAACCTGGCATTTTATTTTATTTTATTTTATTTTATTTTATTTTTACCCTTTTTTTCTTTTGGTGTTTTGAGACACAGCACAGCCCTGGCTGTCCTGGAACTTGCTCTGTAGAGGAGGCTGGCTTTGCACTCCGAGATCTGCCTGCCTCTGCCTCCCAGGTGCTGGGATTAAAGGTGTGCACCATACTCTCGTTCTTTTAAAGGATGGATAGTAGGAAAACTGGAACATCTTAGGACTTCTAGGGTGCTAGGCGAGTGGTGATGGGGGATGTGAGCCCAAGAGAAATGAGCCTGGCTAAAAAGAAGGGGGAAGGCTTCAAGGTGGCTGAGGGAGAAGTCAGGGTTGGAGATTCAGCACAGAGGTGGGTATAGTGGAAGGCAACCTGCAGGCCCAGTTTTAGTTCTCTGAACCTCCCTGATCATCTCCTCATTCCCAGTCCAGAAGCAAGGCAAAGACAAGAACAGCCCAAGGGTTCTAGGCACCGAGTAGAGGGCCGGCAATAGACAGCCACAACCCCTTCCTCCTTTTCTAGACTCTACTCGTCTCTGGTTACTTTGTTCTTTCTACCTCACCCCTATTTTTTCATGAGGAAACTAGGCTGTCTGGTTGTGTATCTGTGGGGTTCAGGGCCTAGAACCTTCTTTATCCAGAGGGATCTTGTATAGTCTCATGCCAATGGGCTGAAGGTCAGCCACTCAACAGAACTCACGTAGAAAGGCCCAGGATTTAGAAAGAACTTCCTCTGCTCCTAGCTGCTTGGGTTTAGAAGGTACGAGAGATATGGTGGCAGGCCAGCCTCATGTATGATCCTACTGTCCGCTCTGTATAGCTAAAGCTTGTACCAGTCCAGGCTCTGGCATGGGGAGTAGTTTTGATCCAAAAGGCATGGATGTGACAAAAGGCTGAGGACTTTAAGAAGCTGGTGGTTGAAGGGAGAGCCTGGGGCTCCCCTGAAGTGTTGGGGATAGGGGAGGGGGGCTGAAGATGTAGGCTTCCTTGTCTGGTACCAAGGCTCTCATGAGTCCCTGCCTGTCTGAGTGTGTGTAGTATAAGGAAGGTGACAGAGTAGACCACGAGTTTGGAAGCCTCAGGCTCATCCTGGCATCTTGAGCGACTCTGGCACATGACTTGGCTTCAGCTCTCTGGGTCTTGCTGTCCTTGGGTTGTGGGGAATAGAATGATCCACCCTGGATGCCTCACGGGGCTGTTGTGAGCAGCCTTCGTCGTCGTCGTGGCATTGTGCGAAAGTGCGTGGTAAACTGTAAGGCAGGCTTAATCCGACTGTAGGTTTGTGTAACACATTCGCATACATTATCTCACTTGCTTCTCACATCTATCTGGTGAGTGAGGAGGTTGAGATTCACAGCAAACTCATGGGCCTGGCATTTCCACACGCACCATCGATGCTGTTCCCGACACGGCTTGTGCAAACCGCCAGGGGAGTCATGGCTTCCTCCACCTTACAGATGAGGAAGACGGGATTGGAGTGATAAAAGACCTTTCATCTCACCTCTTGTGTTTCCAAAATCCCTCAGGGGGTTAATGGACAGGTAGCAAGCATTAGTATTCTCCGACAGCTCAGGCTCTGGATAACTGTTTCCTTGACGCCGGATACGTGGTTCGAGCGAGTCAGTATGCTGGTCATTCTTCTCAACTGTGTGACTCTGGGTATGTTCAGGCCGTGTGAGGACATTGCCTGTGACTCCCAGCGCTGCCGGATCCTGCAGGTGAGTGTGTGCGTGTGTGTGTGCGTGCGCGTGCGTGTGTGTTTCTTAGATCTTAATACCCTGAACTATGTTCTACCAGAAGCCCAACTGGTGGGCTCTGGGTGGGAGGGGTGTCCCCCCCAATCTCCTCAGTTTCTTCAGCCCCTCCTCTCCACTGTAGGCCTTCGATGACTTCATCTTTGCCTTCTTTGCTGTGGAAATGGTGGTGAAGATGGTGGCCTTGGGCATCTTTGGGAAGAAATGTTACCTGGGAGACACTTGGAACCGGCTTGACTTTTTCATTGTCATTGCAGGGTGAGGGCTTTGGCTAGGGCAGAAGAGTAGTGGGTTGATCTCCTGCCTCTCTGGCTGTCCAGTCAGCCAAGGCTGCCTGCTTGCAGTGACCTGGCCTTTCCTCCGAATCTCAGTCTTCCTTTGGGGTCAGAGGAGACTGTCATTGCTTGGGGTGGGGGTGAGGGTCCTTGCCCCTTAGACAGAGCTGATCTTCAGCCTCCCTTGGCAGAGGAGAGGGGAGAGTCCTAGGTCATTCTGCCACCTCACAGCACAATTCTTCACTGGCTTCTTTCACATGAACTTGGCCTCAAACTCAAAGGGCCTCCTTCCTGGCCTCTCCCCACAGGATGCTGGAGTATTCGCTGGACCTGCAGAACGTCAGCTTCTCCGCAGTCAGGACAGTCCGTGTGCTGCGACCGCTCAGGGCCATTAACCGGGTGCCCAGTGAGTGACCCCTTAGCCCTCACCCCTGGACAGAAGGCCCTCAGAGGAGATGTGGCACAGGCATCATGACCTAACAATTTGAAGCTGAGACAGAGAAGGGCACAGTAGGGACCCAGTTGGAGCCCCTAGCCCTGGTGGGAAAATCTCCCCTCCCAGTCATTTCAGCCAGCCATGCTTTAGACAGAATCTTAGAAACACCTCAGATGACCCCTTTCTAGGGTAATAAAGATGGGCGGGGACCAGTGGAGCGACTGTCAGACCCGCAGGAGGGGACACAAAGTGCTAGTGGCTGTCTCTCAAGACAAGGCCACTCCATGCCTTACACTCCGGCCGTAGTTGCATTCCCCCCCTCCCCCAACCCCTTTCCAACTCTTGCAGTGATCGCCGGGACCATTATCTAAATTAAACCGCATTGGTTCTGGAGCCAGCAAAGGTTTGGCAGCTCCAGCTCCTTTGCTGTCCTGCCCCTCCTCCTTTGCAGGCCCCCTTTGCAATTCCTCAACCTATCCATGCTGCAGAGGGTCCCCACCGGGGCCTCAGGAGGGGGCACCATGCCTGACTTTATGCCTGATGTTGCAGCAGCCGCGCGCGCGCGTGTGTGTGTGTGTGTGTGTGTGTGTGTGTGTGTGTGTGTGTGTGTGTTGCAGATATCTCTGGGAGGGCAGAACTGCTGAGTGAGTCTGGGGTGGGGCAGGATGTGTGGCGCTAACGGGGATCCAGAAGAGGGGCGTGGCTGGCCTCCTCTCCCAGGTGACAGCCACTAGATTTATAGACCTCAGACTAACCACTGCTGTAATTCCCTTAATGCAAGCCCTGAGGAATTGATCTCAGTTGGATCTCTGAGGAGCTGAAGGGGGGTGGGAAGAACTGAAAAGAAGGAGGGCCGGCTACAGCAAGGTGGCTGTGGCCATCAGGAAGGTTAACCAGTTGCTGGTGTGCTGTCGTTTAGACCTTTTGCCCTGGAGAGAGCAGGGCCCACACAGGGTACTTTGGAGGTCAAATAGGCCACTAGAGATCCACCAGTTTGACCAGGGCTTAGGCGCTCTGAGTCTTCTGAAGGCTAGTTCAAGTATTCGGGGTATTGAGTACCAGAACTGAAGCGAGGTGAGTGGGTCCCTAACAGGCTTTTATTTGGGGTTGGGGGTACGTAGTGGCCTTGACCCTGGAGGCAGGGAATACTCCCTAAGAGATAGAGTTATGTATGTCTCTTCAGACCCTGATTTCAAGATCAGGACCCAGCAGGAAACAGAGACACAGAGAACACAGATGCGGGCCTAGGGGATGGGGGTGGGCTCAGAAGCCCGGTTAAGTGCTGGTCATCCTGTCTGCCTCTAGCCTGCCTCTAGGTCCCAGCTTAGTTCCCCCAGTGGCCCTCTAGGGGCATCATTTAGGAAGGTCAGGTGACTGTGTCTGGTGAGAGAAGGAAGTGGGAGGTGTGTGTGTGTGTGTGTGTGTGTGTGTGTGTGTGTGTGTGCCAGCCAGTGCCTTTTGGAGCAGGATTTGGAAGCACAAAAACCTAAATTTAAGTCCTGGCGCCTACATTGAGCAGTTCTCATCCTGAGCAGCTCACGTCACTTCTGCGAGCCTCAGGCTTCTCATCTGTAAATTGGGGGTGATAACAACAGCCCCGCGGACAGTGGGAGAGTGAGATGGGACTCAGAACTTGGGAGGGCTTTGGAAACCACGGTTTCTCCAGCTAGGTGGTGGTGGTGACATACGACAATTAATATAGAGGGACCAGTGCTGCCCAGGAGAGTTAGGGGTGTCTGCCAGTCTCCTCTCCAGCTTAAACTGACCCCTTACGTCACACCAGTGGAGCCTGTGTCACTCAGCCGAGCTGGGACACACTGGAGCCCCCAGCATGGCTCTTCTGCTTCCACAGGCATGCGCATTCTCGTCACATTACTGCTGGACACCTTGCCCATGCTGGGCAACGTCCTGCTGCTCTGTTTCTTCGTCTTTTTCATCTTTGGCATCGTGGGTGTCCAGCTGTGGGCAGGACTGCTTCGAAACCGATGCTTCCTCCCTGAGAACTTCAGCCTGTGAGTGGTGGGGCCGGGGGGTGACGGACTGGGGAGCTGTGGGCCTCTCGTAGTCCCTGGCTTCCTGTTGCCATGGATGTACGCGGTCTCATATCTGTCACTTGGCGCTCATTGGAACAACCTGGGGCGTTTTAAAGTCCCGATGCCCAGGTACCCCTTCCAGAGGTGCCCCGTGGCCTTGACCTGGGGTTCGACTTGGAGTTAGGCATTTTTAAAGTGCCCTTCCCCTGACCCCCAGAAGCCAGCCACATCGTGCATGTCTTTAATCTCAGAACTCTGGAGACAGAGTTGGGTGGATCTCTGTGAGTTTCAGGTTGGTTTAGTTTACATAGTTCCGGGCCAGTCAAAAATATTTAAGTGAGACCTTATTACTACATAAGTGAGACCTTATTACTACATAAGTGAGACCTTGCCTTAAAACAAAGAGAGAGAGAGAAAGAAAGGAAGGAAGGAAGGAAGGAAGGAAGGAAAGAAGGAAGGAAGGAGGAAAGGAAGGGGGAGAGGAAGGGGAAGGGAAGGAGGGAGGGAAGGAGAGGAGGAGGGAAGGAGAGAGGGAGGGAGGGAGGGAGGGAGGGAGGGAGGGAGGGAAGAAGCAGCAGGCTCCTTAAGGGCTGGGGATATAACTCAGTTGGTAGGGTGCTTACCTAGTATGCATGAAGCCCTAACTTTTATCCCCAGCACTGCATAAACCGGTGCTGTGGTTCATACCTGTAGTCCCAGAACTCAGGAGCCAAAGACGGGAGGATCATAAATTCACAATCATTTGGCTATATAGAGTTTGAGACTAGCCTGGGGATACGTGAGACTACCTAACAAAGAAGGAAGGGGTGGATGGAAAAATAAACTTCCCTGTGATCTTGACTTGCAACAAAGTTGGAAAACCACCTCCCTAGAATTCAGGACCTCTGGACTCTGGAGTTCCTGAGCAAGGCCTCATATCCTCCCAGCCCTCCCATCCCTACCCACAAACCCCTCTGTCCAATCCCCTCTCCCCCGGTGGGTCTGACCTACCCTCTGTGTGCCTTAGTGCAACCGCAACAGCTTTCTCTTCCTTGGTGTCTCTATGGCGGATCCTACTCCCCAGCCTTACGTCTGTCTCCCATCCCCCTGCAGCCCCCTGAGCGTGGACCTGGAGCCTTATTACCAGACAGAGAATGAGGACGAGAGCCCCTTCATCTGCTCTCAGCCTCGGGAGAATGGCATGCGATCCTGCAGGAGTGTGCCCACACTGCGTGGGGAAGGCGGTGGTGGCCCACCCTGCAGTCTGGACTATGAGACCTATAACAGTTCCAGCAACACCACCTGTGTCAACTGGAACCAGTACTATACCAACTGCTCTGCGGGCGAGCACAACCCCTTCAAAGGCGCCATCAACTTTGACAACATTGGCTATGCCTGGATCGCCATCTTCCAGGTGGGGCCACGTGGGCCCTGGGGCATTGCCCAGAACAGTCACAGGACACTGTACAACCTGGGAGTGCTCATCCTCAGGGTTAGGGTGGTGGCTAGGGTAGTGAGACAGAGGGAGGAGGCCTTAGTGGTGCCAGCCAGGGTCAGCCGTCTCTCTTGCCTCCACAGGTCATCACACTGGAGGGCTGGGTCGACATCATGTACTTCGTAATGGACGCTCACTCCTTCTACAACTTCATCTACTTCATTCTTCTCATCATCGTGAGTGACTCCTCCAGCCTTCATGGGAGTTGTGGGGAGGGCGTCATGGGGACAAAGGTGGAGGCAGAGAATAGATGGGAAGTCCCATAGGGGTGGCAGCCTCTGCCATACTGTGGGAAGGATGACGGGTAAGTCAGGAGAAATCCTAGACCAAAAAGCCAGACTCTACCACCCGCTACTGTTAGGACATTTTGTAAGTCGTCCTCTTTGAGGCCCCCATTCCCACTGACAGCTTCAGACTCTTCACTGGTACAGTGGAGGGAACCCACTCCGCTAACCGTCGTGTCCCTTAGGGAAGCTCGGAAATGGCCAAGTATAGATCTGTCTTTATGAGCCCTAGGGGAGCACTGTCGGTATTCGGTTGGAGAAGAGAAAGACGTTCGACACCCTGAAATGCTTACAAGCAAGGAATCATGCACCCCAAATTCCAATCAGTATTGAGAAATACTGAGAGGTCTCTCCTTCCTTCCAGCTCTGAAATGCCAGGGCATTATGAAGGCAGAAGACAGGCCAAAGCAGCATCATTTAATCACTTTAATCACTACCAGTCATAGTAGATGCTTTCATGGATACCACTTACAGCTGATATTTATTGAGCACTTATTGTGTGCCAGCTGCTGCTTTCTGCACTTCCTGGGGGCTGGGCGTTTCGTCCTCACCCTGATCTTGTTGCCACCTTTGTTTTTCAAGCAAGGAAAACCACTGCCCCTCATTTATCTGTCCCCACCATGTGCTTTGTCCAAGCCGTGGATCAGTCTTGCCAGGAAGGGTTGTCAGTGCTGGCGTGGCTGTACTTCCTCGTACTCCTGTGAGGTGGGCGCTTCAAGGACTCCGGCTTCTAAGCGGGAACTCAGAGCTCTAGAGGGCTGGCCACTGGCCCGAGACTTTGTAGGAAGTTGGGACGAGAGCTGAGATGTCAGCTCCAGGTTACCAACTCCAAGTCTGTGTCACCAAGAGGCCAATGCAGAGCCAGGTGGAGGGTCAGTCACTGAGAGGAAGAGATTAAGAATGAAATTAAGATCATCTGGGAACCTGGGACAGGCTTCAGAGCACCGAGGACAGAATGAGGCTACTCCTGGGGTGAGCGACAGCCTGTAGGCTCTGAGAAAGGGCAATTCCCCAGGCTACCGGAACTTTCCCTAGTATGAAGGAATGACCAGCTCAGAGCCAAGCTTGGCTGAGGACCTGTACCATCCCTGACCATTACCACAGGGGTGAAGCAGGTACCTCAGGCAAGTAAACTTCTTCATCTGGTAAATCGTTGCCGTCCTCACGAGTGCTTGGGTGGGGGAGGGGCAGACAGGGACATCAGGGGCCTAGTTTCCACCCTCCCACACACCTCCTGAAAAATTCTTCCCAAACAGCTCTCTGGAATCACACTAGTGAGGCTAATTATCATAATTACTAGGACATGAGCTAGAGGGGGGGAAAAAAGTCCGCTTCGTTAGCACAAATATTTATTTCCATCATTTAGGCTTGTTGTCTAAACAATAGGTTACCCAGGGTTCTGGGGGAAACCGAGGCATAGAGATGGAGACGGGGGAAGGATGGGCAAGTTAGAACGACGGGCTTGCCAGTCTGTCAGGCCCTTCTTTTCAGACGAGGGTATGGTCGTTCTGTGGTTAAGAGTCCCACCCGAGGTCATGAAGCAAGAATGGATACCAGTGGGAGAGTCATAAGAAATCTCAAAGGGTTAATAAAGATGAAGGCTATGTGTTCCCAGTATGGCACCCATTTCTACAGCATTCTCTCTTAACGGGAACTGGGGAGATGCCTTAGGGTCTTCATGCATACACATTTAAAGGCAGGGAACTGGAGGGTATCGGCAAAGTACGCTATCCCAGCAACAGTGGGGATAAGGCCTGGACTGTTGCAAACCCCATGCCTGGCCCCCAAGGACTCCACTGATTGTGGCAGCTGGCATGGAGTTTCTCTTTTCTTCAGGACATCTCCTCTTTCTGTCCCCACCCCTGCAGGTGGGCTCCTTCTTCATGATCAACCTGTGCCTGGTGGTGATTGCCACGCAGTTCTCCGAGACCAAACAGCGGGAGAGTCAGCTGATGCGGGAGCAGCGTGTACGATTCCTGTCCAATGCTAGCACCCTGGCAAGCTTCTCTGAGCCAGGCAGCTGCTATGAGGAGCTACTCAAGTACCTGGTGTACATCCTCCGCAAAGCAGCCCGCAGGCTGGCCCAGGTCTCTAGGGCTATAGGCGTGCGGGCTGGGTTGCTCAGCAGCCCAGTGGCCCGTAGTGGGCAGGAGCCCCAGCCCAGTGGCAGCTGCACTCGCTCACACCGTCGTCTGTCTGTCCACCACCTGGTCCACCACCATCACCACCACCATCACCACTACCACCTGGGTAATGGGACGCTCAGAGTTCCCCGGGCCAGCCCAGAGATCCAGGACAGGGATGCCAATGGGTCTCGCCGGCTCATGCTACCACCACCCTCTACACCCACTCCCTCTGGGGGCCCTCCGAGGGGTGCGGAGTCTGTACACAGCTTCTACCATGCTGACTGCCACTTGGAGCCAGTCCGTTGCCAGGCACCCCCTCCCAGATGCCCATCGGAGGCATCTGGTAGGACTGTGGGTAGTGGGAAGGTGTACCCCACTGTGCATACCAGCCCTCCACCAGAGATACTGAAGGATAAAGCACTAGTGGAGGTGGCCCCCAGCCCTGGGCCCCCCACCCTCACCAGCTTCAACATCCCACCTGGGCCCTTCAGCTCCATGCACAAGCTCCTGGAGACACAGAGTACGGGTGAGAGCGTGGGTGGGTGTGCTGGGACCCCACAGTTGGAGGCTGGGTGGTGACCTAGAAGACTAGGAGTCCGAGGACCCAGAGCCTAGGGTCCAGTTTCCAAGTCCTCACACTGCCTCTTGTAGCCCTGGCATCTTCCACCAATCCCGTTACTTCCCTTTGAGCCCTACTTACTCCGTCCGTTCAAATGGGAATTACGATGATTGTATATATTAGGGATAATGAGAGCGGTCACACTTGCACACCTACCATGGGCTGCACTCTATGCCTCTGGCCATAACACCTAACCACTGCTGCCTGATGGAATGCCTGTCACATGCTTTGCAGGCAAGATCTGCTTGAGTCCCCTGGACAGGTTGGTAATAAGCTTACAGGCAACCTTGCCAAATGCACAAGAGAAAAGGTGGCTAGGAGTGTGAGCTCAGGACCATCTGATTCTGTAGCCCACCCTGTGTCCTTTGTCCCAAGGCTCGGGGGCGGGGGAGGGGAGATGGCGAGTGCCTGTGACAGACTGGTGCCTCACAAGGTGACGGCTGTGCACAGAGAGACCTGACGCAGGAGCAGCCAGTGCTGAGAGCAGCTAGCCTGTGGGTAGAGCTTCTGCGACCTGGGGGAGTAGTGATGCTTGCCGCTTGTGGGCGGGCTACCCGGGCAGACACAGCCTGGGGCCTTGTGTTTCAGGGAGGACGTGGTGACAGAAGGTAATGGGATAAGTGAGATGTCCCCTGGGTCCAGAAAATGTCACCACAGAACACAGAGCGAAAGGTTTTTATGCTAGCTCTCCCACTGCCCTGCCCTGGGTCGTGGGCTGGTCACATCCTACACACAGGCTTCCACTTTCCACTGTATAGTAGGTGAGACCATCACTACTGTGGGAGCTGACTGATGTCCTGTGGTATACAGATGTCGTTTCGTGCCTACTAGGGGTCAGGTCTTGAGCCAAGGGCCTCCTCGAATTTGCTTTATCTGTGTGGTCTCAGAGGTGCCACTCATTTCTTATATTCTGTGACGAAAACAGGAGTTAGATGGACAGGGGATGCCTCGGGGCACATCCCTGTGTGTATTCAGAACACTTTTGATATATGTACGTGTGCTAGTGTGCGTGAAGGAAGGGGAGACTCCATGTGGGCATGTGTATATGAGGGTACAAGTGTCTGATTTACATGCATTTGGATATGGTGCTCCTTCCTGGTGTGTACATATGCACATATGTGCGTGGGTCTGGTATAATAACATTGGATGGCACCAATGTGCTTGGGTACATGTGTTTGGTGTTTGTTGTGGTGTACAAATAGCATAGGCCCACTATACATGTGCAGAGTATGTGCATGTAGTGTGTGAGTCTGTGTATCTGGTATGTGTGATAAGACGTGTGGGTGTGGGTGGGTGGGTCCCAACGATCCCCTGGGAAATGCTACTCAGCACTGTGTGGGTGCAGACCTGCACTGTAGGGAAGGGGAGATGGTCTAGGTTCCTAGCAGAAAGCTGTAAAGGACCGCAGAGGACATGGTGGCTACCTCTCTCTCAATCCTAGGATCCTTAGAAGTGACCATCAATAGGGTGCTATTGACATTGGAGTATTTTGTTATTCAGAAACGCCCCATTCCCTAAGGGCCTAGCACACCTATCACAGGAGCCCCAGCCTCCCTCCTGCAGGGTCTACATCCTCTTGGGACAGGCAGCTCCCATGAGCCTCTAACGCCTACTCTTTTGTTCCAGGAGCCTGCCATAGCTCCTGCAAAATCTCCAGCCCTTGCTCCAAGGCAGACAGTGGAGCCTGCGGGCCGGACAGTTGTCCCTACTGTGCCCGGACAGGAGCAGGAGAGCCAGAGTCCGCTGACCATGACATGCCTGACTCAGACAGCGAGGCCGTGTATGAGTTCACACAGGACGCTCAGCACAGTGACCTCCGGGATCCCCACAGCCGGCGGCGACAGCGGAGCCTGGGCCCAGACGCAGAGCCTAGTTCTGTGCTGGCTTTCTGGAGGCTGATCTGTGACACATTCCGGAAGATCGTAGATAGCAAATACTTTGGCCGGGGAATCATGATCGCTATCCTGGTCAATACACTCAGCATGGGCATCGAGTACCACGAGCAGGTAGGGATGCGGCCCAGGCTGGCTCTGAACAACCGCTTCTTCCCCTAGGGTTGGCTCCTCTTTGTGACTGGGAGAAGGGGATGGAGAGATGAAGTGATGGGTGGGGTCTCTAGAGGGTGAGCACAGTGATGGTCACCTGCTTTCTGAATGTGGTGGTTGCCCGGGCAGGCACGGCTATGTCCTGTCTGGGAAGGCTTCTCAGAAGAGGGAGGCTCTATGTGCATATGTAATGAGCACATGGGGCAACAAGCCTCCAGAAGTCTTGGGTCTCTTGGTCTCTTCTCTTGGAGAAGGCAAGGCAGGCAAGGGGTGTGTTATCTCAGTAAGTAAAGGGTGACTAACAGGCAGGAGGACCATGCAAATAGAAGTGAGGAATGGATGGTATTGAATGGCTGTGCCTGAGAGAATATCAGGGTACAGCAGACAAGGCAGTCTTGGCTTGGCCTCAGGTCAGAACCTTGCTGTAAACCAGGGTGGCTCTAGCCGGGCAGCTTGAAATCAGTGAGTCTGAGGAACTGCTCCAAGGAGGAGGGTGTTTAGTCAGGAGAAGAGGAGGCTCAGCGGGGACGGTGAGCTGTCTTCAAATATTTGGAGGACTGTCATGTGGAAGAGGGACGCTTGTTCTGTGAGTTGATGGCTGCCAGCCACAGAACTTTGGCGGAGAGAGGAAGCTACCACTGAGCTGTACAGGTGGAATGTGTGGTCGAGTCACGGGAACCGCGCCGGGCTGCACGCATATGCAGGGCCGTCTGAAGAAGTCAGCCAGTAGTGCTGCATGTAGGGCCTCTTGTGTTATTGCCTCTTAATGCTGTTTGTCTGGAAACCACCCCGAGGTAGCAGCGAGGGAACTGACCACCAGAATCTCACCTTTCCTGGTTTGGAAGTGAGCATGTGCACCCCTCCTGCCAGATCCCCATGCTGACACAGAGGCATTGAGAGCTTGTGGCAGTTGGCACGGGAGTGGAGGAGGAGTGTCTCAACCAGTATGGGCTGAGCCAGGGGTGGGGGTGGGGGTGTGAAGCCAGGAAAATGTTCACTTTTCAGAGGGTTTTTGAACCCCCGTACTCTCACCCCACCAACCCCTGCCCTGCAAATGTCATGTGCATCTGCCTCTTCCTTGAACTTCCCTGTCTGGCCAGGCACACCCCTCATTTTTCACATCCGTTGGCTTCATTCTCTCTTGCTTAAATAACCCAGTATGGAGCAGCCATGCCTTGCACTGTTCTTCCCCTGTGTCAGCGAGGTGTGCGTGGAACCACACACCGGCTGCAGTGCCAACGGGTGGCCATGCATGGCACTGGGTGGGCGTGTTGTGTCTGGGCCGCGTGGGGTGTGGGCATGTATGCACACGCCAGGCTCTGCCAGCCTCCAGCAGAGAGGTGTTCTACTCTGCCAGGTGGCTGGGGGAGGGTGGGGACAGCATTTTCCCCTTCTGTGACTCAAGAGATGGAAACCTCTAACCTCTTTACCTCCTTGGATCCCCTGGCCTGAACTGCCACTCCTCTGTTTCACTCAGCACCGGTTTTGGTTAAGTCCCTCTCTCCCAAGGGAACACATTTTTGCTGCCCTCCCCTCCCCACTGGGGAGTTGCACCCAGCAGTCCCTGCCTGGCCAGATGCTGCTGGTGGAGGCTTTGATTGCACTGGGAGGAAGCTGAGTCAGACAGGCTGAAGACAGATGAAGCTGCAGCAAGAGGGCTTTCAGTTAGATGTCAAGAAGGATGCCCCTTCGGAAGGGAAGGAAAAGCCATTAGATGAAGTGCTTCCTGCGACTCCTTAGCCACGTTCTGGAGGAAAGAAGAGGCAACCCTAGCTCCTCCTTAACCCTCAGTAATAGGAGACCCGCATTCTAAGCTGGCAGCATCTGCTGTAGGGGATAAGTTTGTCCTAGAACCTGGTAGCTGAAGGCCCCATGGGGGTGAGTGGGAGTCCCCAGCAGGCTGGGCGGATGACTGGTTGCCGCTTGGCAAGCTCAGAGGATAGGGAGGGTGTCATAAAACTCCAGAAGCTGCCATGGTCCTGTGCTTGCAGGCATTGTGGCGTGAATGTCCCGCCATCTGGGCGCCTGTGCAGGCTGAAGGGAGTGCTGGGAAGGAGGGTGAGGATGGATGCAGGACTGAGAGATGCAGAGGGGCTTGGGGGAGAAATAGGGATGGGAATGGTGCAGAGAGGGCAAACTGGAACCCCAGGGAGAAGGGGGCAGACGAGGCTGGGGCAGGTGTGGAAGGTGAGAGAGACAGAGACCGACCGCTTTAGAGAGACTGGGGAAGGCAGAGAGGAAAGACACTGAAGACAGAGACAGAGGTCCAGATGCGAAGGAGGACGGGCAAGGAGAGGGAGCGCAGGCCTCAGGTGGAGCTGACTGCAGGGGAAGTGGAGCTGACTGGAGGAAGGAAGGCTCTGCAGATGCTACTGCAGTGGCTCTTGGGCCCCAGGCTCCTGCTCTCCCCACGGGGCTCTTAATGAAGTGATTGTATCCATCAATTCTGGTATTGATCAGCTTGGGGAGCCCTGGGGAAGGGGTTGGGGGGCCCAGTGCCAGTCCTCCCTGCTCCCCAGGCTCCTACGGCTGTCTGCTCTGCTTGCTGCTCAGTGTAGTTGCTGGGGACAGTGCCCTTCCCCTCCACCTACCTCTCAGTGAGGGAACTTCATCTTCTTATACCCCCAGACCCTCAAGTTTGGGATGTTTTTCACCTCAACACGCTCTTCTGGTTCCTCTACCCCTTAACCACTAGCCAGCAGTACTGGTGCGAAAGCCAGAAAGATTAATGAAAGGGACAAGGACACAAGAGGAGGCCCCAGCAAGAAAATAACATGGTGACTATAAGATGAGCAAAGGACTCTGTTCTCACCACTGGGGGGAGGGGTGCAGGGAGTACAGGATGGTGAATTATCCATCCATCCCTCTCATTTTATTCCAGCCAGCCAGCCATTCACCAATTCACTCATCTACTCACCTACCCATCCATTCTCCCAACTACTCATCTGTCTATCCATCCATCCATCCATCCACCCACCCATCCATCCATTCATCCATCCATCTATCCTCCCACCTACCCACCCAACTATCCATCCATTCATCCATCTACCAACTTACTCATCTATCCATCAACCAATCCACTCATCCATCCATCCATTCCCCCACCTACTCATCTATCCATCCATCCATCCACCCACCCATCCATCCATTCATCCATACCATTATATCCCCATCCATTCACCCACCAAACCCCAATCCACCTATCCATCCTCCATCCATCCACCCTCCCACCTACCCACCCAACTATCCATCCATCCATCCATTTACCAACTTACTCATCTATCCATCCATCCATCCATCTATCCATCCCCCCACCTACTCATCTATCCATCCATCCATCCATCCATCCATCCACCCATCCATTCATCCATCCATCCATCCCCCACCTACTCATCTATCTATCCATCCATCCATCCATCCATCCATCCATCCATCCATCCATCCATCCTACATTCATATCCTTTGTGTCAGACTTGGGATTACACAGTGGTGCTAATAAATATTTAATAAGTTGCCCTCAATAAAACAAAATAAGCCAGGTCTAATGGTGCTGGCCATCCCAGCTGAAGCAAGAAAATTGGAAGTTCAAAACCAGCCTAGACTACTTACTGAGATTCTGTAACAACAACAAAAATCAAATATTTAGGGGTTTTTATGTATGTGTATGTGGTTGGGTGGGTGTTTGTGCATCATATATGTTTAGGAACTCATGGAGGTTAGAAGCTCCCTTGGAACTGGAGTTACAGGCCATTTTGAGCTGCCATGTGGGTGCTAGGAACCAAACCTGTGCCTTTGCAGGAGCAGTGAGTGCTCTTAGCGACCTAGATGTCTTTCTAGTCTTAAAAAAACACTTTTTAAGTAATAGAGAGCTGAAAATATAACTCTAGAGTTCAATGCTTGCCCAGCCTGCCTTAGATCCTAGGTTCAAACTCTGGCACTACAGAAACAAACAGACCCAACCTAACTGACCTGTTCCTGTGGGGTAAATGCTCCCACCATGGCCGAGTGGAGCTGGGAAGGGATGGACTCCGAGCTGAGTCTGGGTGCCCAGTGTAGTCATCCAAAGCTGCATGGAGGGTGAAGGACAGAGGTACCAGCCACTAAATGTAAATGAGTGGCCACTAGATATGGGCTAGATGAACAAGTGGCAAGATATTAGGTTGGGATAAGAGGTACAGGAAGGAGTTTGACTTATGTCAATAAGTTCTTAGTCAAGATTTTTTTAAAAATCAGTTTTGTGTTTCATCAAAAGCTTCCTGGAAGCCATGATGGAGTAAAGGTGAAAATGACAGGGGAGGTTGCTCCATGCTCTCTTTTTGTTCCTAGAGACAGGGGAAGGGACTGAGGAGAGCCCACAGGTCACTGAATCTTCAGACTCTGGATGACCCCAAGCTTCCAGTGGAGCAGGGCCTTGAGAAGATGTACCTGGGGGCCATTCTTATCTTTCTAAAAAGAAGTGGCCCTGTGCCCTGTTGTCCCAGCTGGGTTCTCTCTATGAGTTGCTGTCTTGGAGTCACAGGCGAACCGTTCTTCCTTGGTTATGAGTCTCAGTAAGGGCAGGTGCCAATGTTTTGTTTAAGGAGCAGGATGGTAGCATATAGGGCTGGGGAACTTGAAGAAGAACAGACAAGTCTGGGGTAGTTGGCCTTTTAGGCCAAGAGAGGACAGGATAGAACACTCCTGCTTGCCACCAGTGTCTGGACCCATCTTGTCACTGCAGATGTATGTCCAGAGAAGGTTTCTATTTATAAGTGATGGAGATTGGCCCACAGTAAGGGAAGAGACGGTAAGATGGAGGTGGGGCCCACATGTGGCTTGCCTAGACCTTTGAAGGGGGTCACACACTCCTTTTCAGCTCTGATGAAAGCTGGGGAACACTCTCGTTAGACACAGACATGGCACATAGCTATTCCAATGTGACATTTGAGGGCAAAGCTTTGTGGATGCCTTCTACTTGGGCCTGGCCTTTGACTCCAGATAGGGGCTGTTGGCCTAGCAAGACATGGGGTGAAACTTTTTTGATGGCCAACCTGCTCTCATATTTTCAAGGGGTCTTGGATGAGGACTAAGTAAGTAAGAAGGTACCGTTCTGGAGCTACTAGGCTGAGGGGTGCTTGTGTTCTCTCAGGGATCCCTTGGCTCTAGGCCTCCCCAGTTCCACATGGGTGCACATCTTGGACATGACAGAAGGTGGGACAGAGCCAAGTGTATGTCCTTGGTCTGTTTCAGTGTCCCAGGAGCTGAACTCCAGGGACAAAGGAGAAGAGCTTACACCTCCACAACAGGTGAGGGAGGTGGTATTAGAAAGGGGCAGGATGAGGGCCATCCAGTGGCTTGGAAATGTACTGGGTAGCATATGGGGCACAAGGCAATCAAGGCGGGAGTGACAGGGATGTGACAAAGACTCTAAGGGAGACTGAGCTGCCAGTAGGTGCAGGCCTGGTGGGGGATGGGGAAGGGAGCTCTTCATCACTCAGATGACAGGAAAGGAGAGCCTCATGCCAAGGGCATGGGTGAGAGAGAACAAAGGTGGGCAGGTCTGCTATCCTACTGGCTGGGCCTTTAGCCCTGGCACCTGACTGTCGGGATGCATGACGGGCAAGCATGACTCCCGATAACTCTGAGGTTCCGAGGCAGAATCTCCAGGCAAGATGGAGTGGGAGAGGGGGAAGGATCATGTTCGAAGAGAAGGTGAAGGGTTTGTTTTAGATGTGTTGAGTTTGAGATGGCTGTGGGCCATGAGGAGAGGGATATCAGGCAGGCTGTCTGTCTGCAAGAGGAGCCAGGGAGTTAGAGGGCACTTGGTTAGTGTCCTCTACACTCCGGTGACAGCTGGAGGGTGGGGAGTGAGGTGATGGTGGAGGGAACATGGCAAGGGGAGGGTGTGGGCCTAGAATGAACTCTAATATGTCGGCTGAGGGGAAGTAGACTGAGAGAGAAGGGAGCCCCTAGAGAGACAGGAGAGGGCTGCATGGGGCCAAGGAAGCTAGGTGCAGGGCAGGAGGGATCAGTCCTGGATGGGTGCTGCCAAGGCAATTACTACCAGAAGAACTAGAAAGATCCTTGAGAGGTGGGGCAGGGACTTGTTGGTGAATGTTCAGAGAGCTCCTATAAGGGGGCAGAGCTGGAGAGAGACTTATGAGAAATGATGGGGAACACTGATGGAGGGAATCCTAGTGCAGGTGGGAGAGGGAGGGGGTGAAGGTGCAGGCTGACAGTGGGAAGGAAACTTGGGAAGGCCAAGTTTGGGACAGAAATGAAGCCCACATGGGAAAAGGAAACTGTGGGTCAGGCATAACACAAGTCTGGAGCCGCCCAGCATGCATGAACTGTTTGGTCAGCACAGTTCATGACTCTGACTTCTCCACTCAGCGGTTCAGGATACAGCAGAGAGGCAGGAACACCGACCAGGACTAACCTGAACCAGGGACCTTCCAGGCAGGAGTCTTCTGAAGCCCATAGCATGAGAGTGGCTTTCAATAGCCAACCATGGGCTCCAGGCCAGAGGTTGACCAGGAGGATGAGAACAGAACAGTTCTCTCTCCCTTCCTCATTTCCTGCTTTCTTCCTTCCCATCCCTTTTCTCTTGTTGAGAGTTTCACTGTGTAGCCCAGGCTGGCCTAAACTTACTTGATAGCTCAGGCTGGGCTTAAACTTGCGGCAATACTCCTGCCTCAGCCTCTTGAGGACTGGGGTTACATGTGTATATCACCATGTGTGTGTGGTACAGTCTGAGGATAGAACCCAGGCTCCACACACGCTAGACAAGCATTCTCCATACTCAGTCCTTCCAAACCCACCGCCTTTTTTTTCTTCTTCTTCTTTCTTTTTTGGTCAAAGATGGGTTCCCTTGTTGCCTGGGCTGACATAGAACTGAAAATGTGGCTGTAGCTGACAATGACCTTGAGTTCTTTATCCCTCTACTTCCTAAGTACCGCGATTACAGCATGGGTCAGCCTGCTAGGCTTGAGGCTCCAGAATTTTAAGTGGCAGGGGCCTGGGCTGTCTGTCTTGAAGCTCAGCCAGCCCTGGCAAGGCTAAGCCTACCTGGCTTGTATTCACTTGGGAAACTTCTAGTAGCTGGAGAGATGGTGGAGAGGATAAGGCTAGCTGCTGGCTCCATCGATAGCTAAGGGGCACAGGGGAAAATAGAGTGAGGGTGCTGGGGGTGAGCTGCGCAGTGAAGTGCTATGAGAGGCTGAGAAGGGAGGGGCAAAGCCATAATCTGTATGCAGCTTGCGAGATTGCTTGAGAATCCCCTGCCACTCTACTGTCGCCCTGGCTTCTCACACCCTCCAGAATACTTGCCTTTTGCTAACTCAGGCACCCTCATCCATCCCTGCAGCCTGCGTAGACCCCAGCTCCTGGGAGCATGAGTTGGGAACAGCCAACTCAGGGTTGAGGTTAGCTGAGGAGTCCAGATTGGTGAGCAGAATCTTTTTTTTTTTTTTTTCTTTTTCTTTTTTTCAAAGCTGGGGACCGAACCCAGGGCCTTGCGTTTGCTAGGCAAGCGCTCTACCACTGAGCTAAATCCCCAACCCCGGTGAGCGGAATCTTTTAGGACTGGTGGAGCTGCCAGGTGCTAAGGAGATGGGGCATGGGACACAGGAAGCCTGGAGTGGCTTGAGCCAGCCTCCTCTTAGCCCTGCTCTGGCTTCTCCACCTTTCCCTGGGAAAAGCACATCACTGTCTGTCAGAACCAAACTGGCTCTCAGGCCTCCTGCCGGGACAGCTGCAGTATCTCTTAATTGGTCCTCGTGTCCCCTCCAAGCCATCTGCATGCTGCCACCACTGCAGCCAGATTAATCTCCTTAATACACAGCCCTGCACATCTCCTCCGTCCCTTCGGAAGCATCAATGGCGGTGTTGTGGGCCAAGGCTGGTCCAGCTTGGGCTGTGTTTGGAGGCTGCTCTCCCTGTGGGCCTCACGGCCTCATCCTCTACCATCTCACTCTCTAGGCTCTGGGTCTCAAGTATGATCCCCCACACCCACCCAAATACACACACACACTCACACACGCACTCACACCCACACTTACACACATTCACACACCCACACACTCACATACTCACATATACACACTAACACACACACACTAACACACACACACTCACACACGCACTCACACCCACACTTACACACATT